>NC_092414.1:195056771-195356771 GCF_040894005.1 Engystomops pustulosus | reverse complement strand
AGATAGGACACTATGTACAATCTGCTCAGCCCCTCCTGCTCTATAACATGCTGCCTGCAGATAGGACACTATATACAATCTGCTCAGCTCTTCCTGCTCTATAACATGCTGCCTGCAGATAGGACACTATGTACAATCTGCTCAGCACCTCCTGCTCTATAACCTGCTGCCTGCAGATAGGACACTATGTACAATCTGCTCAGCCCCTCCTGCTCTATAACATGCTGCCTGCAGATAGGACACTATATACAATCTGCTCAGCTCTTCCTGCTCTATAACCTGCTGCCTGCATATAGGACACTATGTACAATCTGCTCAGCCCCTCCTGCTCTATAACATGCTGCCTGCAGATAGGACACTATATACAATCTGCTCAGCTCTTCCTGCTCTATAACCTGCTGCCTGCAGATAGGACACTATGTACAATCTGCTCAGCCCCTCCTGCTCTATTACATGCTGCCTGCAGATAGGACACTATATACAATCTGCTCAGCTCTTCCTGCTCTATAACATGCTGCCTGCATATAGGACACTATGTACAATCTGCTCAGCCCCTCCTGCTCTATAACATGCTGCCTGCAGATAGGACACTATATACAATCTGCTCAGCTCTTCCTGCTCTATAACATGCTGCCTGCAGATGTACTATCTTCTCAGTTCAATCTTCTCTCTTCGTACTGCTCTATAACATGTTTCCTGTCCATAGGGCATTATGTGTCAATTAAACTGCATTTTATGGGGATAGGTTCACTTGAAGGGAACTATTACATATCATCACATACAGAAGATCTCCCTGTCTCACATAGGTATCTTTATATAGTTTCCTTCCCTGACTTCTATCTTCTACATTCAGTAAAAGATCCACTTTCTTTTGTTACAAACGATTTTTCTCACTGCAGCTTTGACCTCTTTATTTCTTAAACTATATATTAGAGGATTCAACATGGGGGTGACCGCGGTGTATAACACTGAGAAGACCAGGTCCTGCTTCTCTAGATGCTGGGAAGGAGGATTCATGTACATACATAGACCGGTACCATAGAAGATAATGAGGACGGTGAGGTGGGACGTGCAGGTGGAGAAGGTCTTCTTCCTACTATTGGGGGACTTGATGACTAAAATACTTGTAATGATCTTAATGTATGATATTACACTTAGAAGAAATGGGCAGAATGCGAGGAGCATGGTTTCGATGTAGAGTATGACGTGGAAGCCGCTGCTATTACATGAGATCTTCTCCAAAGCTTTAATATCACAGAAGAAATGCTGGATTTTATTAGATCGACAGAGATCCAACTGGTATATCGAAACGGTCATGAATAACGCATTAATAAACCCACAAACCCAAGTGCCCAACAAGAGGAGGACATACTTCTTCTTATTCATGATCATATGGTAATGCAAGGGTTTACAGACGGCCAAATATCGGTCGTAGGCCATCAACGATAACAAGATGTCCTCTGTGCCAGCAGCAAACATGAAGAAGTACAACTGGCTGAAGCATTGTACGAAGGAGATGGAGAAGTTTCCGGAGAGTAAAATGTCCATCAGTTTTGGAAGAGTAGAAGAGGTGAAGATGATATCAACCAAGGACAGGTTGCAAAGTAAGATGTACATGGGGCTATGTAGATGGACATCAGTGATCACTATGGAAATGATGACTAAATTACCAAGTAAACCTGACATGTAAATGCAGAAAAATATCAGGAAATACAAGTTATTCTTCTCGGTGTCGTTTGAAAATGCTACAATTTGGAAATTTTTAATAGATGTCCAATTACTATCCATCAGGCCCGGGTCGTGTCTGTAAGGCAGAGAAAGAGATGGTCAGTCATTTATTTCTTTTTTTTTCAATAACATTTTGGAAAAGAAAAGCCAGTTACCAGTTATTCCTTAAAATGGGCTCATTGGGGCACATGCACTTACCCGAGGAGGTCACCGAAAGTGCGTTGTCCATCTATAATGCACTGTGCTGCGATTCACTAAGATTGTGTGCCCGATATGCTGCATGTGTCGTTCCCCGCTCAGGTCCGCCGGAGTTCACCTTCTTCTTCCTGGTGCATGTAAGAGCATTGTCTTGCGACACAAATTGAAAGTTAAATCCCGGGCTCAGTCCGAATCAGTCGGATCAGTCCCCCGATTTCTGTCGCATGAAAGCAGCAACAAAAACCAAACAGGTGCCACACAATCCCAGTGCAGACACCTGTTAAACACCTGTCCAAACCATATCCGAAAACAGCGCACAGTCCGACGAAAGTGAAATCCGCAACCCTAAGTAAATAAGCTATGTTGTTCTATAGTATATTTTTTATTTTACCCTTATATTTTAGAAAAAATGAAAACTAAGGAAAACTCCTATTTTGGTTTGCTGCTTCACTTCAAGTTTGTGACTGTGTTATGGATATACATTATTGCACTCATAGGGGGTTATTATTATTGAATTTTTGGTGTAAAAAAGTGGCAAAAAAACTGCAAAGGATTCATGATTTTATGCAATTTGTTAAAAAAAAAATTGCAAGGTCACTCCCCTCTTGGTGTATGTGCTGCTGCGATTATTTAAGAAAAAAATCCCAGATACTTCTGAGAGATTTATTAAAGGGCCCAAAGGGACATACTGGTAGGATCTGCTCTTCTTTAAGCTTCTTATGCCCTTGTTTTAAAGGAAAAAAGGCTTTAAAAATTATGCAAATGAGCCATAGAGGCTCCTGGCTCCATTAACACTTTTGTTAATCAGCCCCTCAGGCTGATTTCCATGATTTAAAAAAAACAGGTTTTTTAGTAAAAAAACAGAGATTAGGAAGTTAAAAGAAGAACAGAGATCTTACCAGAGGGGGCACACACCAGTATGTCAGTGTGCTTGGTTTGCAATTCTTCATCCTGTCCTTTAATAAATCTGATCACCAAATGCAAACATAGAACTGTTGCAAGGAGCTGTCTAATGATAAATAACCCCCATAGAATCTATGAACCATCAAGACTAAAAACCTCTGCATTAACTCAGAAATCAGAATCAGAAAGTTAGAAAATTGTCACTTTTTGTGGATCTATACAACTTGTATCCAAAAATACAATATACCTGTAATGTTGCTATATGGGAATGGACAATAAGATGGAAAAGGAAAGAATAGACACAGACAGTGAGCCCAAAAGCTAGACCCACCCAGCTGTCCCTACTTACTTATCCTACCCTAGATGGTAGGTAACAACTGGTTGTGAAAAGATGTGGTTCAAAACCAATGCCATACGATTTAAGATACAAATGGATGATTAGAAAACTGTCTGCAGCCCAGAACTGAGTCAGCAGGAGACAGACAGGTGTGTTGGAAATCGATTAAGGCAACCAGGAGTAAAATAAGCCTGTGTTCCGACTAGTGCAGGACTGAATGCAAATTAAGTACAAAATCACAGTTGGCAGTGCATCTTACTTCACAAACAGAAGATGTTACAATAGCTGTGGATTTAGTCTTACATTTTGTGTGAAAACTATAATAGTGGTTATATCTAGTTGTCAATTAAGAAAAAACGAAATTGAAAAACATAAATAATATCCATGTTCAAATCACCTTACAGTACAAATACAGTGAAAAGATTTGTTGCCCACCCAAAAATTACTGTTATTATTTTTTGAAGTAACCCCCCCCCCCAAAAAACAAAACAAAACATGTAAACAAAAAAAAAACCAAATCAATACTCAAAAAGGGTATAATAAAATTTTTCATAAAAAAATTACAACTTGAGTTACATTGATAGAGAAATTAAAATGCAGTGGATCAGTCTTAGTGGAGGTTTAAAAAAACTAAAAAGACTAAATTCATTGTAAAATTGTATCTAATATGAGTGTAAAAGTAATGAAATGTAGAAGGTGTGATGTAAAAAACACAATGCTGCTCACCCCCAAGAAGAGGACTAAAAATGAATCATTTAATCATAATCATATCTCACTAATAAGAAAAACTTCTGAATCTATTAATAATCATAAAACTACGTAGAATATTATAGGGTTTTGTATTCAGTATGAATATAACAATCTTTATAATGTAAAATATTATATTTACTTTGGGGAAAAAATAAAACATAAAAATATTACCTTCTGATGAGGATGAAATGTTCAGGTCTTGTAGATTTTCACTGACATTGAGAAGGATTTATATACACTTTTACGTTATCTTTATATCCTTAGTGTCACCTACAGGGAACATAAGGCACCTGGGGGACTGCAATTACATGTACACAAATATAACATTCTCACATCTCCCAGGGGAATTCTTGTTTCTCTATTATTCTCAGTTATAGTTAGTTATTAAGACCATCTTGTATTTCAAGGAACTAGAACTTTACTAACCTAAAGCTTAGAACACTAAGAATTAGAAAGTACTACCCTAAAAAACATAGTACACCTGTTATTGCTTGTCTCCACTCCACATGCTCGCTTCCTAATCTTTGTACGCAACTGTCCAGGTTTGTGTCTAGCCTCACAATGAGTAGGGGGGCATTTATCATGACTTGTGCACCAGTCTCTGGCATACAAAAAATAATAAATTCCTGGTGCATGGCAGGGCCTGGCATAGAATTCATCCGAGTGCTCCAGCTGGAGCCTCTTAGTATGTCTGGCACTGGCAGGGTTAATACCAAGACTGTCCATCATCGTGCCCAATAAGTCCAGATCAAGAGCGCTGATAGCGATACTTTCTTCCGAGCTGTTCCAGCATTTGAAGTCCTCATTCTTGTTCCAGACATCATCGAGGCATCTGAACTACTTTGTCTTCCAGCTTTTTAAGAATCACTTTAAGCCTGTATCTTTCTACCTCTGCTTCCCGAATTATGCCACATGATGGAGGAATGGGGGCATTACAACATCTCATGGATTGGGTGGGTCAATTTCCTGAAAAAAAAAAAATCCTCCATATGATGTCATCTTCAAGTCCCCAGCCATATCCCAAAAACATCTCAGATGATGTACCTGCCCTTTTGGGGCAAGACTCCGCAAGATGGCGACAGCTGCGTTATACCGGGAGTTTCTTATAGCTCCAGATACTGTACGACAGCTCTGATGGACCAGCTAGACTTTTTCCCTTCCCAACGGGACCTATCACTTTGGCTTTCTCATCCTTTTCACATTCACTAATCTTAATTTCTGATGAGAGATTCATCTCTTCCCACCAGCCCCTACTCTGCAGTATACATACTCCTCCATTCCCCCAAGGTGTGGAATCCCCTGGGACCTGCATGGATAGGAGGCTACAAAGAGTATACCTCCTACCCAACCTTGAGGGCATGTCCACATTTGTATCATTGTAACACACTTTGTAGTATTACATTTATTTAAAACTTTTATTTAACGTATATACTCCGAGTATAAGCCGAACCGAGTATAAGCCGAGGCCCCTAATTTTACCACCAAAAACTGGGAAAACCTATTGACTCAAGTATAAGCTGAGGGTGGGAAATGCAATGGTCACAGCTCCCCAGTATATAGCCAGCAAGCCCCCAGTAGTATACAGCCAGCCTGCCCCCTGTAGAATAGAGCCAGCCTGCCCCCAGTAGTATACAGCCAGCCTGCCCCCTGTTGTATACAGCCAGTTTTCCCCCTGTAGTATACAGCCAGCCCACCCAGCCCCCCTGTAGTATACAGCCAGCCTGCCCCCTGTAGTATACAGCTAGCCTGTCCCCTGTAGTATAGAGCCAGCCAGCCCCCATGTAGTATACAGCCAGCCCCTAGTAGTATACAGCCAGCCAGCCCCATGTAGTATGCAGCCAGCCTGCCCCCTGTAGTATGCAACCAGCCTGCCCCCATGTAGTATACAGCCAGCCTGCCCCCTGTGTAGTATACAGCTAGCCAGCCCCATGTAGTATGCACCCAGCCTGCCCCCTGTAGTATGCAACCAGCCTGCCCCCATGTAGTATACAGCCAGCCTGCCCCCATGTAGTATACAGCCAGCCTGCCCCCATGTAGTATACAGCCAGCCTGCCCCCGTGTAGTATACAGCCCACCAGCACTTTAAAAAAATAAACTTAGATGCTCACCCTCCGGCGGCTCCCCAATGTTGGCACGGCGCCTCTTCTTTCTTCGATCTTATGTAACAGCCGGAGCATACTATGACATCATCAACGGCCGCATTATAGTATGCGCCGGCCAGGAGATAACATGGCTGTTACAGAAGACCAAAGAAAGAAGAGGAGCCACGGGGAAAACAGATGAGGAGCCACGCCGACATCGGGGCCCCCAGAGGGTGAATATATAAGTTTATTGTTTTTATTGACTCGTGTATAAGCCGAGGTGAGGTTTTTCGGTACATTTTTTTGTGCTGAAAAACTCGGCTTATACACGGGTGTATACGGTACTTCATTTGTCCCTATTTCTTCCCTCACCGAATAAATTGGTACACAATTAATGAGAAGTTCCTGGCTCGTCTAAATGACAATATTTTTTTGGCCAATTTGGTCCTCGTGGTGACTCTTCTCCCTCTAGGACCCCTTCCCTCTTTTCTATCCTTCCTCCCTCTCTCTCTTATCTTTCTCCTTCTCAACTTCTCATTCCCTTTTCCATTTCTTTAGGCTGCTCTTGCTTTTGTTTTCTCTTCCTGATCAGTGTTATACCTTCAGGGCCCTGTAGCCCCAGAGGAACAGGATTATCCCGTGTTAGGCATTTTTCTTATTATTATTGTGGTTCTGGAAAAATAGAACAAAAGAGACAAAACAAAACAGCGCTCATTGGGTAATATTGTCCAGTTTAGTGTGTGCAATGTGGTTAGTTGGTGCGCACCTGGTTGAGTTGAGCTCTGCATAAGGCAACCGATGCAACCAATGTCTTTGTGTTCTCCAAACTCGGGATCCTGTACCGGTTGGAGTCGAGGAATGGATTCAAAGGGGGGTCATGGGTTTTTCTCCAAAAGTTTTATCAATGTTATAAAAGACCATAACAGGTAACCACTATTATTTTCTCATACTGTTCTACCTTCTTACTTTTCAATAAAAATATTATTGTAAAAAAAAAATGTACAGTTGTAATGAAAATTTAAAGGAGCTTTTTTATTATATATAAACTTAAAAAGCTCAAAACAATAAACTTACCACTCAAATAGTGATTGACTGCTGTGGCCAAATAAGTAGCTATTACATCATTGACAGAGCAACGTACAATAGTTCTGATGGCAGTTCTGATCAGGTACAGGGGTACAGCAGGAGTTAAAATATCAAAAGTTATAAGTTAACTCCTTAATGACCTGGCCCTTTTTTGTTTTTTTTTTATTTCCATTTTTTACTTCCCACCTTCAAAAATCTATAACTTTTTTAATTTTACATGTACAGAGCTCTGTGAGGGCTTGTTTTCTGTGTAACAAACTGCACTTCATAGTGATTGTATTTAATATTCCATGCCATGTACTGGGAAGCAGGAAAAAAATTCCAAATGCAGTGAAAATGGTGAAATAACGCATTTGCTCCGTTTTCTTGTGGGCTTGGATTTTACGGCTTTCACTGTGCGCCCCAAAGGACATGTCTACTTTATTCTTTGGGTTGGTACAATCACAGCAATACCAAATTTGAATAGGTTTTATTATCTTTTCATACATTTACAAAAATTGAAACCTCCTGTACAAATTTTTATTTTTTTTGATTTTGCCATCTTCTGGCGCCACTAACAGTTTCATACTTCAGTGTACGGAGCTGTTTGCGGTGGCATTTTCTGCAAATTTTGATGAAGTTTTCAATGCTACCATTTTTAGGACTATATGACCTTTTGATCACTTCTTATTGAATTTTTTATATTTTTCAAAATGGCAAAAAATGCCATTTTTGACTTTGGGCGCTATTTTCCGTTATGAGGTTAAATGCGGTGAAAAAATGTTTTTATACTTTGATAGAACAGACATTTTCGGTTGTGGCGACACCTAATGCGTTTATGATTTTTACTGTTTATATATGACTTCTAGGGAAGGGGGGTGATTTGAACACCTGCGATTGGTGCAAGCCTGTGCCGGTGCTAGCACCGATCGCAGGTGTTATCCCACCGATTGCCGGAAGTTTCAAACAGATGGTGGCGCATGGGTGCCGCCATTTTGCCGAAGATCATCGATCCATGTGAGGTCATCGTCACTCCCCGTGACAACTATTACGGCACGCATTGGGAAGGGGTTAAAGTATTAAAATATGAAATACACAACACATAACCATAGATTAACATATAAAACTATATTACTATAAACCATACATTATAGTCGGGGCCTGGCACAGACTTTTGCACTGGGGCCCATCAGCTTCTAGTTACGCCACTGGCTCTTAGTTTAGACCAAGATGGGGGTTGGAAGGTCATTCATGCCCTAGGACCCCCAGGACTACAATGACACCAAAAACATGATACATTGCAAAACAAAAAGCACAAGTACTTGGTCACCTAAACTCTCCACAAAAAAAGTGATATCCCGTGTGTGGGTATCACAATATCAAACAAAATTCATTTTGTTTGTTTTTTATTGAAAATATTTTTTTGTATATTTTTAAGTAGTTAAAGGGAACCTACCGCCACAAATCAACCTATAAAGGTAGATTGGGTGGTAGGTGGATCAATGGCACGTGAGGATAGCTCTTTTAAGGGCTAATCCTCACGTCCCCACACTTTTTTGTTAACTTTTAATAGACTTTTATGCAAATTTACTTATGCGGCTACTGGGGCGTGGAGTAGCCGCATCTGAGGTTACACGAGGCGGCTACTCCACGCCCCGGTAGCCTCTTTTCCCCTCCTACTCACCATCTTCGGCCTACTCACTCGCCCTCGTCCGACGATCCTGCCGTCTGCACGTGCGCAGAAGAGCAGGCCCGCGCCTGTTTCGGAGCAGTGACCGCGCAGGCGCGGGCCTGCTCTTATGCGCATGCGCAGACGGCAGGATCGCCGGACGAGGGCGCGCAGCTACGCGGAGCTGCGCGACGAAGATGGTGAGTAGGAGGGGAAAAGAGGTTACCGGGGCGTGGAGTAGCCGCCTCGTGTAACCTCAGATGCGGCTACTCCACGCCCCAGTAGCCGCATAAGTAAATTTGCATAAAAGTCTAATAAAAGTTAACAAAAAAGTGTGGGGACGTGAGGATTAGCCTTTAAAAGGGCTATCCTCACGTGCCATTGATCCACCTACCACCCGATCTACCTTTATAGGGAGATTTGTGGTGGTAGGTTCCCTTTAAAGCACAACAGAAACTGTACATATTGGATTTTATAATTATATAAAATACATTTAGCATGACAAGTTCATGACAGTTAATGCCATGATCGAAAAAGCTTTTTGTTCACCATTTTATCTCACAACATATTTATACAGAACAGTATATTTATGCAACAGTTATACAGAACATTAAATGGAACTATTAAAATACAACCTGTTTTGCAAAGCATCTAGAGCTATCAAGAGTAAAAAAAAATGTATCTGAAAAATGCAACTGGATGTAGTGTAGTTCATTTCCATTATGAAAGATACTGAGGCAACAGCATGGGAGGTCATGAAGAGATACTTGTTGAAAGCCTTTGAATCCTGCGTCTCCTGATTATTTGCTTTTTGTGTCCTGAATTTGATAAAGGGTCTGAGACCCGAAACTCGTAATTTGGACCATGTTTATAGGTATTTTTACTTGTAGCTTGTAATAAATAAATGATCTTTATGACTTAAACAATTGGTTTAAGAATTGGTATATTTTAAATTTTGGGTAAATATTACTATCAGTTTCTTGCATTCTTTCTGCATATTTCTTGTTTAATTAATGGCCCAGTTTCTACTTTTGTACTCCAAGATGATTTTTGGTTACTATGGGGGAAGCCTAGTTCCATCATCTTGTGGCCAACAGATTTGTTACCCTCTATATTCCTGGTAGCAAGTATAAGCATCGTCTCTAACTATATGATTGCTATTACACAGTCCTAATATGTCCTATGGACCAATGGTCCAAACAACGTAGAAATCTATGCTCCTGGTTCAATATCCTTCACCACAGGCTTACGTGGACATTGTAGATGTCTTGATGGCAACTGTCCTAAAGCAAATACGATGTACTATTGCCACAAATATTTGAAAGTGTAAAATTATGGTATTAATCTGAATGTATCTTTCCCAAATTTTCCCAATCGGATTGGAATAGTGCATTCCAGAAAACAATGACAAATCATAATGTAAATGGGCTGGAGGGTAGGTCACTGGTTGTGCCACCCTATGTGTAAAAATGGGACGTCAGAAAGGCGCTGGTCATCAGGGTTAAGAGGTTTCCTTTTATTCAAAGATATTTTGGTGTCCAAAATATCTTTGAATAAAGGGAAACCTCTTACCCCTGATGACCAGCGCCTTTCTGACGTCCCATTTTTACACATAGGGTGGCACAACCAGTGACCTACCCTCCAGTCCATTTGCTATACGCCCTTGTTACCCAACCTTGGGGCGAGGGTGGGGACGCGGTAGTGGTCACTTGTCACATATGCCTGACCCAGCGTTGTGCCTGTCTCTAGCACAACCAGCAAAGGTGAGTACCGAATCTCACCCAAGAGCACCTCTTCCTCAAGAGCACCCTGGAACTAACCAAGGATAATCTCGCACTAGGTAGCGCTGTTTCTCTCTGTCCCCATCCCTTTTTCTCTGCATATCCACTGAAATCATAATGTACAATCATACCGAGTGTATAGGTTCCCCGATCTTACACACAAGTTCTCCACCATCTATTGTACCATGTAATCATGTGCTTGGGTTGATAAATACCTAATTTCTAAGGAGAATTTTTTTTTTTGATGGACCCATAATTGATGCCATTTTATCCTTCTTAAGAACACCAAAATGAGTATAGTACAAGCTTTAGTCACATCAGTTCCCCAATACCCCAGACCCCATGGAATAATATGTATAAAGGTGAACTTTAACCTTACTCTATTTCAAGATAAAAAGTTTCTTTATGGCTTCCTTGACCTCTTCATTTCTTAAACTATATATCATTGGATTTAACATGGGTATCACTGATGTAAACAGAGTTGAGAAGACCAAATCTTGTTCCTCTAGATGTTCTGAAGGAAGCTTGAGGTACATACACATACCGGCCATGTAGAACATAACCAAGACGGTAAGGTGTGAGGTGCAGGTGGAGAAGGCTTTCTTTCGACCAGACGTGGAAGAAATGCTGAGAACCACTGATATTATTTTGATGTATGATGTTAAACTAAGGAGAAACGGGACAAAGCCAACCATGACCTCACCAAAAAGTATGAGGTGAGTTTTTGTGTTGGCGCAAAGAATTCTGTCAAAAGCTTTAATTTCACAGAAAAAATGTTGTATTTTATTAGAGTGGCAGATATCCATCTGGTAAATGGCTAGAGTGATAAATGAGGCATTAACCAAGGACAACATCCATAAACTCATCAGAGACAACATGAAGTTTCTGCTATTCATAATCATATGATAATATAATGGTTTACAGATGGCCACATATCGGTCATAGGCCATAAAAGACAACAGAAGGTCTTCTGTAACAGCGGAAAACATGAAAAACCACATTTGGGTGAAGCATCCTACATAAGATATTGAGTTGTTTGCAGTGAGTAGAAGGTCCATCAGTTTTGATAAGGTCGATGAAGTGAACATCATGTCCACGGTTGACAAGTTGCTGAGAGAGATGTACATGGGTTTATGTAGATGCACATTAGTGACCACACATATGATTATAGTGATGTTTCCTTGTAGTCCTATTAAATAGATGAATAAATACATGGAAAAAAGTAACGATCGGTTCTTTGTGTAATTGGAAAAAGCCATAATCTCAAAATGGTCAATAATTGTTCGGTTCTCCATTAGTTTCTGTAGTAATGATGTACAAGGTACCTCATGATGTTAGTGGCTATCTAATATCTAGATACCATAATATAAGATCTAGAACCTATTTTATAATTTGATATTTGCACGTGGGGAAAATAATTTCTTAACCTCCAAAAACAATGCAAAATGTAGGATACATATAGTCATTTTGAGAATTTTGCCGATTTCCTGGTGGACCATAACTCTACAAAACTACAGTGGACACAATCACCGTTAAGGGAGAAGGAAACGGAAGAGCAGAACTTTTCCTGAGATAAAGTGAGGGAAAAAAAGAGTTATTTTGAGGTTTTTATGTTTCATGGTGATATAAATAATTTGGGCAATAAATTAAGCTTCTATTTAGGTTATTTATCATTAGGCGGCTCCTTTGGACAGTTCTTTTTTTGGGATTTGCTGCCCATCAGATTCATTAAAGTGGCTTTGACCCTTTAATAAATGTTCTTATTCTATAATTGCTATGTGGGATTTTTTTTCAAGATGTCTCAAAAAAGTTGCAAAATGCATGAACAGTCCCAGAACAAAAGCCAGCAGCGAATGTGAATGTGTAATTTTTTTTACAGGACTTTTTGTAAATGTCACAAGTCATGACTCTGGCTTTGGACGACATTGCACTAGCAGTAGTTCTATGTTTAGCCTGAATAATAAAGTGGTGGAAATAGTTCTGTGTGACTTTTATGCAGTAACAAGTCCCAAAAAGGTTAATGAAACTTTTTAAAACTTTTTTTACGTCCCAAAAAGCCCAGCAAAACCAATGATGAATAACCCCTTAAGACTTTATCTCTCCACGCCCAAAGAACCTCTAGAATGCTGGAATCGCATTAACAAAAAACAACATAAAACGACCATAGTAATTCATTTTTCAGGGTCTTGTATGAAAATAATCCTTCTCCCCCACATCTGCCAATATAACCCATCAGATCCCATTAACTTGGTTGTATATAGAAGAAAAATAAATGCGCAAAATAATAATGAATACAGTAATAATAATAAAAATAATGGGAAAAATGAATAATAATTATAATTAATCATTTTTAATAACGGTGATAATATTAATTATGGCAATTGATGATGATAGTAATAGCAATATATCAATAGATCAAATAATATTCCCTTATAAAAATATTAATAATGTTTGTAAGTTTGATTTGTTTGTATATTGTGTATTACCCATTCCGACCTATAGGTGCATATAACTATTAGTTATTCATGAACTTATGTTTTTATATATTGCTATTCATGGTGGAATCATTCTTCTTTTTCATCTTCTTCTTCTAATATTTATATTTTGCTCCATACATTACAGATGGAGCTTTGGTATTGCAGTCTTTAGTGACTCTCCCCATTTGGTTGTATCATTGTTCTACTCAGTGGGGCACATTTACTTACCCGGTCCTGCGGAGTTCACGAAAGTGCATTGTCCGACGATTCACTAAGATCATGCGCCCAATATCCTGCATGTGTCGCTTCCCCGCTCAGGTCCGCCGGAGTTCACCTTCTTCCCGGTGCATATAAGTGCATTGCCTTGCAACACGTTAAATCCCGCGCTCAGTCCCAATCAGTCGGATCATCCGACAATACATTAGAATTGAAAGTTATATTGTCGTATAAAAGATGGGGCACACATTGCAAAATTGCTGAAAGTTAGTGGCAGGGGAGTCAACAGAGGATAACCGGCATCAGGGGTGGGTTAGGACCACCATGGTTCCTGGTCTGTATGAATATTATAACCCCTACAAGTCTGTAATCACTTCCTACATAAGCTGTTAGAATCAGCTTATTGGGGAAGAGAGGTCCTCCAAAGGACCTTTGGAGGACCTTAGAAGGTCCTGCCATGGCTCTTGAGTACATGTGTATTGAGAGCAGGAGCAGGTTTAGGATGATTTCACTGGTGAAGGTCTTTACAGTATAACATTTGGTGGGTGGCTTTGGTGGCCCTTGGCCCCCTAGAAAGCTTGGGCCCCGGGCTGCCGCCCATACCTCCTGTATTATAAAACAATACTGACTAGCATTATATGCAAATCCCTTCCATATGAATAAAGTTGTATTTGTTAAAAATGCAGAATGAAATGATTCAGGCCTATAACCTGCAGCATGTCAATTATTGCTGCGGATGCTAACTGTGGAATTCTCATCCTTTGCAATTAAAAAAAAACTGGATTGGAAGAAAGAAGAGAGGCTTCCCCCAAATATTCTACTGATGTCTTCATATAATTCAATGTGTCTCCCTTAGCAAAGATATATATCAAAATCTTACTTTAAACAATTTTTGAAAGTTTTTCTATACAAGTGTGATATAGATTTGATTTTCTTACCTCGGGAGTGAAGCTGGATATTTGGTGTAAATCGCACCATATATTTTATGCCTTCTTCATATACATCTGGGATATAAACCCCTAGGAGAGAAGCTGCTTCATTAATATAAATGAGTATATGGCTCCCCTGATGTTCTACATTATCCTGTAGGATCTTTAGTTTATGGCCAAAAATGTAACCATGTCATTGTCATCAGTAGAGATGAGTAAAACTTCCTTTGTTTGAAAGTTTTGGATCCTGTTTTGTTGCATTCTGAATATTTTTGATCAGAATTGGAAAGTGATCCAATTGCAACCCGAGTTGTAAGAGATGTATACATCACGTGACGTGTCCTAGACTATGTTAAACAACTTTCCAGCTCTAAAACCAGCTCAAATGATAATAACATCAAAGTACCTGTAAAGTTACTTCATTTGAGAGGTACCATTCAGAAGTCTGCTCCATGTTACACCCATGACAGGGGGGATCACTGTAACACATGTGCATTTACTAATACACAACATCCTGCAGTCCAATAATGTTTAATGAACCCAATTTTCTTATTTTATCTAAAATACTTAGTATAAATTGTTTTCAGTGATTTGTAATATATCTACATGTAAGGATTCCAATGTCATTGTCTTATATTATTTAAGGGGTCCCTGCATCTATTGTCATCCTGTTTTCAATCCAATGGGGGTGCAGGGAGTCCTTGGGGGTCATTTATCCTATTGAAGTGACTATGTTGTTGTTTCTTTTTGCTGCTCATTTATCATAAGTAGAGATGCAAAACCATGAAGGAAAGATTCCTGTTTGGTGTCCCGACACGTTCTTCCCAACTCAGAAATATTACTGGATTGGCTGCTGAGCAGCCAATCAGGCAAATTAATGCCCCTAATGGTGATTGAGTCAATATAACATCTCATTTGTTCTCCTTACCTAGATCACCGATGTTCTACCCTATGAAAAGTACAATCATTGGGCCGCTGTCCCCTTCCTTCAGCCCCTATTCACAGCTAGGCTCTCTGAGGGTTTCCGAAAAAAGCCTTGTCAAAATTCTAGGTTTGTCCCTCGTCGCGATCTGTAGCCTGCGCATCATGGGCTTGAATAGCATTTCTGAGATGCTTTTACTCTTAGGCTCTATCCGTTATGAATCAAATCAAGTGAAAAGTATTAATTTCATGTATTTTTTTTAACTTTTATCATTTTATTATCACTTTTTTATGATCATGTCTGCATATTTTTTGCTCAGGAACAAACAGTCTAATTAGGACACTCAGTAAACTGGTGGTACATGTCCTTTAAGGTCACATCGAAGAATAATCCAAAATGAATAAAGTTGTGGTGACTGTTAGGGTATTTTACGGCGACCCTCAATCGGTAATTCTGATACCCTCTAAGGTCTATAACATCTAGGTGTTCCTCCCCTCTTGTTGGGTCTTGAACCTGTTGTGAGAGGTAATTGTCTTTTGTTATCGACAAAAACCTGCTGCCTTTGTAGGACCTACAAGTTTCTGACCCCCAGTCACGTAACATTGAAATTCCAAATTGCAGCTTTTTTTTGCAAACATAATAAAATCTATGAGGGTGCGGGGTACCATGCGGCTCTTGCATTGCATTTCCATCCACGCAATCGGTAACCAGCACCCGGTGTCTTGCATTCAAAAATTCAAAACACAGGTTGGTGGTTACAGATCATGTGGAACGATCCATGGAAATGCACATGTGATCAGGTTGAGGCCCGCATCCAGGCGGTTGCGTTTTATTTGTAAACGCAACACAGGCGTCACATGTAACCACACCCTCAACAAAATTGGTATCTCCATGATTGTTCTCCATGGGGGTAATTTACTAAGGGCCCGATTCGCATTTTCCCGACGTGTTACCCGAATATTTCCGATTTGCGCCGATTTTCCCTGTATTGCCCCGGGATTTTGGTGCATGCGATCGGATTGTGGCGCATCTGCGCTGGCATGCACGCGACGGGAATCGGGGGGGCGTGGCCAAACAAAAACCCGACGGATCCGGAAAAACCGCTGCATTTAAAAAAAAAAAAAAAAGTGACGCTGGACTCCCGCTTACCTTCACCAAGTATAGGCCAGTGGACTTCAGTGCATTCCGGTGGGCCTCGGGGAACTTCCGCACATCAGCGCCACCTGGTGGACGTCGGAGGAACTACCTTAGTGAATCGCCGGAAGACCCGAATCCACCGCAGAGAACGCACCGCTGGACCGCAAATGGGCCGGGTAAGTAAATCTGCCCCAATGAGTAAGGAAAATTGGTTTCATTTTGATCATTAAAACTCATAAAGAGAAAGTTTGTACGAAAATGGAGTAATTTTATTTTTCATCAGCTGTGCTGGATTTTTCTCCAGCTTCCCAGTACATTGGGTGGAATATTGAATGGCAGTACGTGGAAATTCAGTGCCACAGATATCTTAGAACTGGTGTAATGTGCCTTAGTGCAGTCTGTCTCACTAATGTGCACTTTGCGCTAGATATTCGAATAGTGACAGGCGCTCTGAGTAAATCTGGTCTGTTCTCAAGTTGTGCACACAGTTTGGTGCACTTTGCTTCATGCTGCAGAATTGTGGTACAGCAGTAACAGCCCCTTTAGTTTTCTAAAGTGTTGGACAAAGTGCAACGAGGACACAAAAGTGGCGCAAACACTTTGTAAATTCATGTGCAAGCTCCAATGACACAAAAAACAAACTCTCATAGTGTTCTGTAAATGGAAGAATAAAAACGTGCTAGATTTTGGGAGTAGGGGAATAAAAACAGAAATGGAAAAGGGCTTCGGTTTTAAGGGATTTAAGGCAACCTACCGTAGCAGGTTAATATTAACATACTAAACCCTAACCTATCTTTACCTAATCCTATATTGCTTTCTAAACTAAGCTAAATATGTACATTTTCCAGAGTGGCGCTACTGGGACGGGAGCACAACGAAAACACGCTGGCAGGGAGGGATCGCAGAGGCTACTGGGGCGTGGAGTAGCCTCTACGGGAGCAAAGGTTATTCCACACCCTACTTGGCTACGGGAGCGATGCTATACATGTAAACATTGTCACTGATGCCAGTTGTGCTGGGCATGCCCAGATGTCCAATGGACCAGTGAACGGCAGAAGCAATGTGAAGACGTGAACACGCGGGTAGGGTGGAATCACAGAGGCTACTGGGTTTTAACAAAACGCCAAGTCTCAGTGGATTAGAACTGGATCATGCGTGTATATGTTCAGTAAATCTCAGTTGTGCTCTCCCAAATTGGCGTTTTTCACGTGGTTGAAGCTGAACACAGTCTAGCAAGTATTCTACTAGGTCATGGAATCGCCTTATTCCCATTGCCCATGCCCCAGTAGCCTCTTCGGAAAATGTATTTATAAGGTAGATAAAGTTTAGCTTAGTTTAGAATGTATTATAGTATTACGTAAAGATATGTTAGGGTTTAGTAGGTTAATAAGAACCTACCATCAGATCTACCTTAATAGGTACATTTCTGATGGTAGGTTTCCTTTAAGGACAAAGTCTTTGAGGGTAGATATTTTTTATGTATTGTGTCTCCTGTTTTCTGACGTACAAGTAATTGTGATTATTTCCCCCTCATTGCCACCTCTACTCCAAGCTATCATGGAGGAGCGTGAAGGAGGATGCACTCGCTACAGCCTACAAACTTTTATAAGTGAAAGGGCCTGGCGTACAAGGGCAGGGCCTTCATCATCTGCGCTGGTGTATGATAAATGTCCCCCATTATTTTGGACTGTGTACTGGATTTGTTGTTCCTGTATTGGCTGCATATATTATAATGGGCTAATACACACGGCTGTAGTTTCCATGGCCCTGTGTGTCAGCCGTCTGCCCCAGCCACAAATTACAGAGTAGGTTCTATTCCTGCCCAAGTTTGAACCCTCTCGTTATCTTATTGCAAATGAATAATTTTCCTTATGGCCGACTTCACCTCTTTATTCCTTAAACTATATATAATTGGGTTGAACATGGGCATCAAAGCCACAAACAGAGTTGAGAAAACCAAGTCAGTTGCCTCCATTTGTTCTGAAGAAGGGATTAGGTACAAACATATCCCGGCCCCATAGAACATACTCAGCACGGTAAGATGTGAGGTGCAGGTGGAGAAGGTTTTCTTCCGACCCGTTTTAGAAGGAATGCTGAGAACCACCGATATTATTTTGCTGTATGATGTTAAATTGAAAAGAAATAAGCAAACCCCAAATACTATGGTCTCAATAATAAGGATGATGTTAAGTTGAGTGTTTGTACAGAGAATTCGGCTAAGTGATTTGATCTCGCAGAAAAAAGGTAATTTATTAGTATAGCAGATATCGATGGGGTAAATGGAGAGAATGAAAAGCAAAGCATTACCAAAAGCCAACATCCATATACCCATAAGAAATAAAATATAATTCCTCTTCCTCATAATCATGTGATAATATAAGGGTTTACAGATGGCCACATATCGGTCGTAGGACATAAAAGACAGCAGTAAGTCCTCCGTATTGAGGGCGAGCATATAAAAACACAGTTGGCTGAAACATTCCATAAAAGATATTCTATTAATCCGCGTCAGCAAAATGTCCATCACTTTTGGAAGAGTTGAGGTGGTAAAAATGATATCTGCCATGGACAAGTTGCTTAGAAAGATGTACATGGGTGTATGTAGGCGCACATCGGTGACGACACATATGATGATAATGATGTTACCCAGCAATCCAATCAGATAGAGGACGAGAAAAAAAGTGAAAACAAGCGGAAGGTTCTTCGTGGAATAGAAAAAAATTACTGTCTTGAAATTGTCAAAGATGGTTCGGTTTCCCATTAGTTTTTGAGACTATTAAGGAACAATGAATCAAGAGACTTTAGAGGTGCGCACTTTTCCGGTCAAGATGCTCTTTCGTAAATTGATATTAGCACATGGACAAAAAAAAAAAAAAAAAGAAAAGAAATCCTCAAGTCTACGACCTGTAAAAAAAAAAAAATAGTAATTTTCAGAATTTTACCATTTTTATTTTATGGTGATAAAAACAATAACAAAAATCAGTTGTTCCATTTCTGTTATTTTACATACACATTTTCCAGGTGTATTAGGACCCTATCTTTCCATTACCGATTACTGCCCCTTCAATTATCGATTATTAGAGAAAAATTGAAAAAAAAAGCCTCCGCCCTGAACGTGACACTAAGACAATGTTAATTCCCTTTTGTGGTTAATGTAATCGGAAGTAGGATAAAGGGAACTAACCGGTGGGCGGACTCAGATAAAAGATAGTGCTAAGGTTTTTATTGTCATAAAACATCACAATGGGGCTCATTTACTAGGGGTCGCGGATCGCACTTTCGTAGGAATGTTCGCCTTTTTGGGGATTTGCACGGCTTGGACAGGTATATAACAGGTGTCTGCGCTGGGATTGTGACGCATCTGATTGTTTTTTGGCTCAGCTGCGCTGGCTTCCATGCGACACAAATCGGGGGGCGTGCCATCAGGCAATCCAACTGATTTGGACTGAGCGTGGCATTAAACTTTCAAATTGTGCCACAAGACAGCGCACTTAAGTGCAGCAGGAAGAAGAAGGTGAACTCCATCGGACCTGAGCGGGGAAGCGACACATGTAGGATATCGGACGCACAATCTTAGTGAATCGCGTCAGAGTGCATTATCATCGGACAATGCACTTTCGGTGAACCCCCGGGACATAGTCAGGCTCCTTTACTTAGGGTCCGTCGGACGCATTTTCGTCGGGTTACCCAAAGAATTCAGTTTTGCGTCAAATTGCCCCGGGATTTTGGCGCACGCGATCAGATTGTGCCGCATCAGCGCCGACATGCATGCGAGAGAAATGGGGGGGGGGGGGGCGTGGCCACTTCGTACAAACCGCGGAATTTAAAAACACGATTGTGTCGCAAGATCAAGCACTCACATGCGTTGGGAAGAAGCGGGTGAACTCTGGCAGACCTCGGCACATGCAGGAACTCGGGTGCATCATGTCGGTGAATTGCGCCAGTCCCGAATCCTCGTCAGACAACGCACCGCGAGATCATGACAGGACCGGGAAAGTAAATGTGCCCCAGTAAGTAAATGTGCCCCAATACATTTCAGGGTATACTACCCCTTTCTCAAGTCTAAAACAGGACTGAAAGTAAATACAACATACAAGACATTACACACATACATAAGAAAAGAAGCATGTAAATGTCCAGCGATCAAATGAAATAAAACTGTCATGCTCATAATAATGTCTTGGGTAAATCAGGTAATGCAGTAAGATTAGTTGTTCTATGAGTAATAGTAAAAAATCCAATAAAATTAGGATTTCTGAGATGTAATAAATATACATATAAATGTAATAAATATTCACACATATAAGCATACATATAACCAGCACAAATACACAGACACTGCACACATACATACACAATGCACCCAAGCATACTGTAAAACATACACATAACTGCCACACATATACATACTGCACACACACACCCTGCACACATACAGACTGCACACATACATACCCACACACACTGCACACATACACACTGTACACATACAAAGCTGCATACAGACTGCACACATGCATACACACTGCACACATACATACACACACTGCACACATACAAAAGCTACATACACACTGCGCACAAACATAGCTACATACACACTGCACACATACACACTGCACACATACATAGCTACATACACACTGCACACATACACACTGCACACATACATAGCTACATACACACTGCACACATACACACTGCACACATACATAGCTACATACACACTGCACACATACATAGCTACATACACACTGCACACATGCATACACACTGCACACATACACACTGCACACATACATAAGCTACATACACACTGCACACATGCATAGCTACATACACACTGCACACATACATAGCTACATACACACTGCACACATACATAAGCTACATACACACTGCACACATACAGAAACTACATACACACTGCACACATACAGAAGCTACATACACAATGCACACATACATAGCTACATACACATTGCACACATACACACTGCACACATACATAGCTACATACACACTGCACACATACATAGCTACATACACATTGCACACATACACACTGCACACATACATAGCTACATACACACTGCACACATACATAAGCTACATACACACTGCACGCATACACACTGCACACATGCATACACATTGCACACATACATAGCTACATACATACTGCACACATACATAGCTACATACACACTGCACACATACAAAGCTACATACACACTGCACACATACATAAGCTACATACACACTGCACACATGCATACACACTGCACACATACATGCCTACATACATACTGCACACATAGCAAAACACACTGCACACATACATATACACTGCACACCTACATACACACTGCACACATACATACACACTGCAACCATACATATACACTGCACACATACATACACACTGCACACATACATACACACTGCACCCATACATACTCCCCCATGCCTCATTTGATGAACTACACAGAGAGCCCTAAAAAATATGTTCAGGTTGCCTATACTTCTGCATGTGCATAAGTTTTTTTATACAAATTAAAAAATGATCACATTCTCAATGCGTTTCCCCTTATCAAAAATAAATTGCAAAGTCCTACTTTTGAAGTAGTAGTGTGTACGGTAGATGAAGAGGAGAACCATGGATATTTGGTGTATATCACGCAGAATATTTTATACCTTCTCCTTCATATACATCTGGGATACATACACCAGCGGCCAGTGGCTCCTTCATTAGGATAAATGAGAATATGCTTCCCCTGATGTTCTAAATTGTCCTGATCACAAGTGCAGCTTTGGGGATCACATTCATAGCCCTATATTTAACCATGTATTAGTCACTATGGACAACTCTCTAATAATACATCAACAGACAAGCGAAAAATTGCTGATCTTGTGGCCCAATAACTAAAAGAAGGGCATCAGCTCGATCTCGATCAAGCAAAGATAGCATTCAAGATACAACACTCATGCTCATTGTAACATCTGTGTCAGTGTCATCCTCGGTCCGTGATGTGCGACTGAGGAGTTTCTGATTTTATCTCTGTGTCTTTGCTATATTCTGTATTCTGATGTGTGGCTTCGATTGATTCAGCGCCTCACCTGTTTCTTTCCAGCAGTCTAGCTTGGTCCAAAGGTAATGAATCCATGACTGACCGCCTCACACTCCTTTCCTGCTCTCTGTGCTGTCTGGATCTCTGGCCCAATCACCATTGAGTCTGGATAAAATGTGTTTTACCTACTCCTCATTCACTGCTTTAAAGAACTTTTCTTATAAGCTCCATAGCTTACCTGTGTATTCTATCTTTGAGTCCTGATAAACTTTCACTTGTTTCTTTCGACCTCTCTCCGGTTTCGAGATGTAACACTCCTAGTGTAGTTTTTAGAGGTGACAGGTCCTCTTTAAGATAGATATGGTACCCACTTTTTAAAATGATAAAAGGACTTGTGGCTGGGCCTAGGATGACACCCGTGCACAGGTGGTATTATATGTTTCATGAGGTAACATCTTCTTATGTGAACTTATGTATTTTTTGTTCCACTGTTTTTGGAGCACAGAGAATGGGGCTTATTTACTAAGGGTAGCGGATTGCACTTTTGTCTGACTGTTCGCTGTTTTCAGGAATTGCATGGCTTTGACAGGTATTTAACAGGGGTCTTCACTGGGATTGTATCGCTCCTGATCGGATTTTGGCGCAGCAGTGCTGCTTCCATGCGACAGAAATCGGAGGACGTGCTGTCAGACGATCTGACTGATTCGGACTAAGCTGAGGATTTAAGTTTCAAATTGTGTCGCAAGACAATGCACTTACATGCACCTGGAAGAGGATGGTGAACTCCGGCGGACCTGAGCGGGGAAGTGACACATGCAGGATATCAGATGCACCATCTAAGTGAATCGCGACACAGTGCATTATCGTTGGACAATTCACTTTCGGTGAACTCCTCGAACCAGGTAAGTAAATGTGCCCCAATGGGTTTAATTGGGACTACCCCATACACAAACTGGCAACAGTGACACCAGTGGTGGTGGGAACTGCTTTAGGTAATGTTAGTACTTTCTAGTTTTTCCTAGAACCTGCTGGAAGGTAGGCGGGGCATGTTAATGTTACTGTAACAGGAGGGTAAGATTGGTTGTACAGTTGTACAGGCCTCTCTGTGATGACCGAGGGGGAGAGCTGACAGTGTGAGAAGAAATTCCCCTTGTGCTTTCCATGAAAACATAAGGTACCTCTACTGTTAGTGGGAAATCCTCAAGTGGACTTGAGTATATTGGGTGGCAGAGTAAACTTAGTCCTCTGTGTTATATCTTTATGGAATTCAAAGGGGAAGTTGTACCTTTTTGTATTATTCTAGGAATCTCACGTAGTAGCTTTTGGCTCGGCCTAGATATTTAAGTAGAAAGTTTACAAGGAGCAAAGAGACTCAAGAATTATGGGGAAAGTCAAGATTATGGGATTACGGGGTTTATCAGCTCCCCACTCGTAGTGATAGACTGCGTCCTGAAACCCCAGTTTATCTCTCCATACACAAGCTGCTCACCCCCGCTCCTCTCTATAGTGATATATGGCGCATGCCGCCATATTCCAAGGAAACATAGGACATGTCCTATCTCTCTCCTGAGTACAGAACGGTACGGTGTCCCCTAGTGTATACAGCCTGCCAGTCCCCCCAGTGTATACAGCCTGCCCAGCCCCCTAGTGTATACAGCCTGCCAGCCCCCTAGTGTATACAGCCTGCCAGCCCCCTAGTGTATACAGCCTGCCCAGCCCCCTAGTGTATACAGCCTGCCAGCCCCCTAGTGTATACAGCCTGCCCAGCCCCCTAGTGTATACAGCCTGCCAGCCCCCTAGTGTATACAGCCTGCCAGCCCCCTAGTGTATACAGCCTGCCCAGCCCCCTAGTGTATACAGCCTGCCCAGCCCCCTAGTGTATACAGCCTGCCCAGCCCCCTAGTGTATACATCCTGCCAGCCCCCTAGTGTATACAGCCTGCCCAGCCCCCTAGTGTATACAGCCTGCCAGCCCCCTAGTGTATACAGCCTGCCCAGCCCCCTAGTGTATACAGCCTGCCAGCCCCCTAGTGTATACAGCCTGCCCAGCCCCCTAGTGTATACAGCCTGCCAGCCCCCTAGTGTATACAGCCTGCCAGCCCCCTAGTGTATACAGCCTGCCAGCCCCCTAGTATATACAGCCTGCCAGCCCCCTAGTGTATACAGCCTGCCAGCCCCCTAGTGTATACAGCCTGCCCAGCCCCCTAGTGTATACAGCCTGCCCAGCCCCCTAGTGTATACAGCCTGCCCAGCCCCCTAGTGTATACAGCCTGCCAGCCCCCTAGTGTATACAGCCTGCCCAGCCCCCTAGTGTATACAGCCTGCCAGCCCCCTAGTGTATACAGCCTGCCAGCCCCCTAGTGTATACAGCCTGCCAGCCCCCTAGTGTATACAGCCTGCCCAGCCCCCTAGTGTATACAGCCTGCCAGCCCCCTAGTGTATACAGCCTGCCAGCCCCCTAGTGTATACAGCCTGCCCAGCCCCCTAGTGTATACAGCCTGCCAGCCCCCTAGTGTATACAGCCTGCCAGCCCCCTAGTGTATACAGCCTGCCAGCCCCCTAGTGTATACAGCCTGCCCAGCCCCCTAGTGTATACAGCCTGCCAGCCCCCTAGTGTATACAGCCTGCCCAGCCCCCTAGTGTATACAGCCTGCCCAGCCCCCTAGTGTATACTGCCTGCCAGCCCCCTAGTGTATACTGCCTGCCAGCCCCCTAGTGTATACAGCCTGCCAGCCCCCTAGTGTATACAGCCTGCCAGCCCCCTAGTGTATACAGCCTGCCCAGCCCCCTAGTGTATACAGCCTGCCAGCCCCCTAGTGTATACAGCCTGCCCAGCCCCCTAGTGTATACAGCCTGCCAGCCCCCTAGTGTATACATCCTGCCCAGCCCCCTAGTGTATACAGCCTGCCAGCCCCCTAGTGTATACAGCCTGCCAGCCCCCTAGTGTATACAGCCTGCCAGCCCCCTAGTGTATACAGCCTGCCCAGCCCCCTAGTGTATACAGCCTGCCAGCCCCCTAGTGTATACAGCCTGCCAGCCCCCTAGTGTATACAGCCTGCCAGCCCCCTAGTGTATACAGCCTGCCAGCCCCCTAGTGTATACAGCCTGCCCAGCCCCCTAGTGTATACAGCCTGCCAGCCCCCTAGTGTATACATCCTGCCAGCCCCCTGCCCGCAGTACAATTCATTTAGGAAACAAAACAAACACTCTTCTATACCACAATGCACCGGCATCGGCTCTGTGTCCCTGTGCGGTTTGTCGTAGGGATCGTGGCGTCAGCCGCTTGCTGACATCATTGTGTGTGCCGGCTGACGCCAATGCCGGAGCGTCGCTATATATACAAGGACCTGCCTGGGGGACAGCGGAAGGTGAGTACAGTTTGTTGTTTTTCATGACTCAAAGTTTTCAATACATTTTTTGTGCTGAAAAACTCGGCTTATACTCGAGTATATAAGGTAAATCAAAATAAAACAGTAACGCATTATATAAGAAAAATAATGTAAAAAATTGCCATGATACGTATAAATTCATGAATGGGGGGCACCACTGTTTATAAATATTAAATATTAGAGGACACTGTTATAAAATCATTTAGGCGGCATATTACATGTCAATATTGATAATGGAGCTCTACGCATTAAAATGACAGGAGAGCTCTGTATATATATATATATATATATATATATATATATATATATATATATGTATGTATATATATTGTGGCAGGGTAGCTGCCACTACAGTAGATTTTGGGTATAGAATGAGTATGTTGCTGGATGGATTTGGGAAAGCTGGGTGTTTTTGCCATTAATGAGGATTCATTTGCATCCAGCTGGAAGTCCTGCATAACTACCTGGTGCACACTTCCCACAATGGCTCCACCCTGGGGAAGAGACAGGCTACGGCAAAGGCCTGTGGAGCTGTGGCAGTGAACTGACACTAAGTTTTTGGGGGTGCCTGGCAGTAGGCCAGCACCTGGTGAGGTTGGGAACCTCGATGTATAGTTAGTGCCGGAGAGGTTTAGGCTTTATTTTTGCTGTTTTGTTTATTTTGTTTTTACTGCCGAATAAATCTGGCTGCGGTCAGTTATACCCAAGTCGCACAGTGTGGACAGTGAAGTTACTGGTGTGCTGGTGATTTGTGCCCGTCTACCCCAGGAGACGACGATCCCGGACCTAATCCCTTACAATATATATATATTTATTATAACCTTTGATGTTCATAGAGATCTATTGGATGACTCTGTTTTTCCCTTGTTCTTCTCTGTTGAAAGGGCACATAATGATCCTACCAGACAACAAGCACATGTCCAATGTAGACTAAACACACTTACATGCTGGTGTGTGCCCCAATCTGGAAGGATTGGCTCTTCTTTTAGCTTCTTATTCCCTTTTTACAAAAGAAGGATTTTTTTAAAAAAAATATGCAAATGAGTCCTGAGGGGCTCCATACATGTTAAAGGGGTTGTCTGAGAGCATAAAAAAATGAATTGTGGGCAGGAGGGAGCATGTTAAAAAAAATAAACACTCACTTCTGCGGTCCCCCCTGGTGCCCCACGCTACCATCACTCCAGTCCGTGCCTCAGGTAAACAAACAGGGACATGGAAGCCGCGCTGCGTTCAGCTTCCGGCGTGGCCATTAGGCATAACAATTTTATTGTGAAAACAATAGCATAATAAGCATAAAGAAGAGCAGAAAGCCACAAGCTAAACTATTTAAGTGAGGCCCATGCTGATCATTCCATGGATTTGAGAGCCCCTCTGGCTATTTGTAATGGATTGTATTCAGTTACTTGTCATGATATGAATGGGTCCAGTATTTACCTGGTCACCAGATTGCACACTAACCTCAAGGTTAACATATGCTTGTGGGCCGGTGTATGGCTCTTGGTGTATCCGGTGGTTGACTGCACAGCGTTTACTTCTACACTAAGGTCCTACCTGGCGTAAAAATATTCTGCAGCATGCCCAGTGCCGGCCCACTTTGCCACCTCCCACCCATCAGCCCCCTCCATGCCCCCTTGGTGTCAAGCTGGAATAAAGGGGGAAATAACTTCAAGTATTGGCAGTTCGTTAGTATTTGTGATGATTTCAGGGCTTCTGCGCCAGTTTTTTGGGATAAAACCCCTGATAAATAATCCCTTAAGTGTGCAATAGGCTGATTAATTGTTCAAAGAAATAAGTGTCCTTTACTATAGACAATAACGTAAAAAAAAAGGTTTAATAATGTTGAACATTAAGGAGCAAATTAAAACAATACATTCATTTCCATCCAAAATGTTTTGTAATGTAAACTGTCTCCAAAAATATGTTTATAAAAAGATATCAACATGTCTCTAGTCTGTAATCAAAAATAGGTTTATCACAATGTTTAAGCCACAAAACTAATAGACACTAAACGACATAAAAAGGTAAATAATGTAAAAAAAAATCAGGAGCGTAACTAGGAGAGATTGGGCCCCATAGCAGACTTGTGAATGGGGCCCCCTTCGCCTGGCAGTCTTCTTAGCTCATGGGGGTTTATGGAATATCCATCTCACAGTAACTGCGGCCAACATGGGGGAAGTAGACTTCTGGAAGCTAGAGATGAGAGATGCCTAGTCCTGCCGTCCACCACTCGGCATTTATCTGAGTTTGTAACTCAGCTGTGTACTGTGCATATTATGATGTACAATGTGCAGCATAATATGTACCTAATGCTGCATATTCACCATGCTTTATTGTGTCAGGTTAGATGCCAGGGCCCTCTGAAACTGCGGGCCCCACTGCAGCTGCTCTGACTGCTACCGCTGTAGTTACTCCCCTGCAATCAATGGGATATTTGTTCCGCAACTAATGTCATGAAGCAGTGTCCTGCAAAATAAATAAGTAGCTGAGGTTCCTTGGTTCTTATAGGTCTTTTTTTTTTCAATACTACACATTGTTAGGCTACTTACCTCCTTAAGTTGTTTTGGGGTGTGTCCTATCTTTTGAAACAGCAGCTAACACAATTCCCCATGTATTTCAATCAGGGCCGGATTAAGCCTGCCATGGGCCCTGGCTTGTATAAATAGTATAGCCCCTACTGGTCTGGAATCACTTCCTACATGTCATACTGGAATCAGCTTCTTGAGAAAGGGTCACTTCTGCCTGTTTTCAATCTTCAGATTCAGGACCTGTGGAGGACCTTCAAAGGTCCTGAAATGGCTCTTGTGTACATGTGCTTGGAGATCAGGAACAGATGTGCAAGGATTTCATGGTTATTTTTTATAAAATTTGGTCGGTGATTTGGGTGGTCATGGGCCTCCTAGAAGGCCTGTGCCCCAAGTTTTAATCCACTATAGATTTCAATGAACTCATGCACATGGCAGTGAACCTTATGTGTGAGCCGACTGCCCTGGCAGTCTTATACTAATGTCATTGACGCGTGAGCAGACCCCACATGCTGATGACACATAGGCCACAAACAACTGGCTGAACAGGCAATGGATGAACTGAATGGAATGCTATCAACACAAAGGTGAAAGAAATTGATACAGCTCACCCCTTTTTATGTGTGCACCTGGTAAATATTCGGGAAAACTTGCTTGGACCACAACTGAAGCAATGTATCGCCTGAAACACTTCAGAAGATATATTGGTAGATATGGGAGTTAAATAAATGGAGGCAGACCCCTGGTTATGTACAAGATAGGTTCCATAGGTTTTTTCTTAAGTTGAATTTGTATGTAAGTCGAAACTGTATATTTTATAATTGTAGTTCCCGACAAAAATTTTTTTTGCCCCAGTGACAAATTTTTTTGCTGTAATTGGACCAAGGATTTTCAATAAAGCTTCATTACAGAAACCTTACAGCTGATCATTGCAGCCTGGGACTAAAGGAAAGCATTCAGAGAGCGTCACCAGAGGTCACAGTGGGCTGAGGGGTCCGTCTTTAACTAGGGTTCATCTGTAAGTTGGGTGTCCTTAAGTAGGGGACCGCCTGTATTGATAAAGACATGGATCTACGGTGGAGTGATACCCAAAACTTTCCACTACATTGTGTAGAAAACAAATATTATATCCGCTCTCCCCCTTCCCATAGGCGACGGAATGAAATCTTATCTCAGTTTTATAATTTTCATTATGGCCGACTTCATGTCACTATTCCTTAAACTAAATATAATTGGATTCAACATGGGCATCATAGCCACAAACAGAGTGGAGAAAACCAACTCCGACGCTTCTTGACGTTGTGAATAAGAATTCAGGTACATCCCCATTCCGGCCCCATAGAACATACTCAAGACGGTAAGATGTGAGGTGCAGGTGGAGAAGGCTTTCTTCCGACCAGTTGTAGAGGGAATTCTTAGAATGACGGATATTATTTTGCTGTATGATGTTAAATTGAGAATAAATAAGAAGACCCCAATCACTATGGTCTCAATAATAAGGATGATGTTAACCTTGGTGTTGGCGCAAAGAAGTCTGCTAAGTGCTTTGATCTCACAGAACAATGGTAATTTTTTAGAATGACATATGTCTATCTGGAAAATGGTCAGAATGAAAAACAAAGCGTTGGCAAAGCCCAAAATCCATATTCCCGTAAGAAATAATGTATAATACCTCTTCCTCATAATCATGTGATAATATAATGGTTTACAGATGGCCATATATCGGTCATAGGCCATAAAAGACAACAGCAAGTCCTCCGTACCGAGGCCGAATAAATAGAAGCACAGCTGGGTGAAGCATTCTACCGAAGAGATCGTGTTTTTCCCGGTAAGTAAAACGTCCATCAGTTTTGGAAGAGTCGATGAAGTTAACACTGCATCGGCGGTCGACAAGTTGCTTAGAAAGATGTACATGGGAATATGTAGATGCACATCAGTGACCACACATGTGATCACAAAATTTAACCATATATTATTCACCATACACAACTTATTTTTATAATACCAATAGGCAAGCAAAGTAATGATGAGATTGTGACCTAATAAGTAAAAGTAGAGTTCCAGCATTGACCTTGGCAGCAAAGTTATTGGGGCTCATTTACTTACCCGGTCCATTCGCAATCCCGCGGCGCGTTGTCTAACGTGGATTTGCGTCCTGCCGGGAATTACTAAGGTCGTGCGGCCGATATCCACCAGGTGTCGTTGTTGCGCCGAGGTCCATCGGAGTTCACCATCCTCTTCCTGGTGCATGTAAGTGGGTGTCCAGCAACACAATTTTTTCTTAAAATACCGGCGGCGTGCATGTGTCGGCTCTTATTTTAAAGGGATTTAAAGGGCCAGTGTCCTGGTGATTGGCGCTGGTCAAGATTGCCACGCTGGATCTTCAGCCATATTCACCTGTGAAGTGAAAGCCCTCCTGTGTCTTTTGAATTCCTGTTATCCTGTTCCCTTGTCTCCTGTGTTCCCATCATCCATTCCTGTTCCATGTGCCAGTCCGTTCCTGCGTTCCTGTTCCGTGTGCCAGTCCGTTCCTGTGTTCCTGTTCCTGCGTTCCTGTTCCGTGTGCCAGTCCGTTCCTGTGTTCCTGTTCCTGCGTTCCTGTTCCGTGTGCCAGTCCGTTCCTGCGTTCCTGTTCCGTGTGCCAGTCCGTTCCTGTGTTCCTGTTCCATGTGCCAGTCCATTCCTGTGTTCCTGTTCCGTGTGGCAGTCCGTTCCTGCGTTCCTGTTCCATGTGCCAGTCCGTTCCTGCGTTCCTAATCTGTGTGCCAGCTCCTGTGTTCCTGCCGTGAGTTCCAGTGTTCCTTCCAGCGCTGTTCTCCTGCTATCACCCCAGGCTCAGACTTTATCCTGCTATACTACCTTGGCTACCACCGCAGGCTTGTCGCACCTGAGGAACGACCTGGTGGCATCCCCAGCAGCAAGACCATCCCTCTTTGCGGCAAGCTCTGGCGAAGACCAGGTGCCACTTAGACTCCGGTCCTGGGTGTCGGCTTAGGCTGATGAGGTAAAAAAAAGGATGGATCACTTTACATATCAAGAAAGTAAACCCGAGGAATGTACTGTGTGAGATTTATGTAAGGACATTATATTATGTAGCAAGCCAATTACAACATCTCCCACTGGGGCCTAACCTTTCTAACATTGGCCTAAGGAAGCTGGGACCAAGATTACCTGAGAGGCTGGCAAGTGTGGCCTAGCGCATGGCGGTGGTCCCAGTGTAAGGTATTCGGAGCGGAGGCCTTGTCCAGAGCCTGGCAGGTCTCCAGCAGGTGGTGTGTGGAAGAAAATAGAGGGAGAGGCTGACAGTTGGTTTCTGCCTGGAGCAACCCCCGTGTGTAGATAAGGATCCCCGGTGATGAAGGCCGTCTCTCAAGATTGCTGAACTCTAAGGGTTTCAGTCTCATACCTCTTTGACTCAGTTTAGAAACTGAATCAAAGAGCATGATGGCTTGCCACAACCCAAATGCATGCGATTAGTAACCAGCACCCGGGATCGTTTAAATGCAAGACACCGGGTGCTGGTTACCGATTCCACAGAAACACATATGCGATTGGGCCGTGGCACACCCCAAGTGCCTTGATTCCATTTCTAAAGAGAGCCAAAGCGCTACCTGTTTCCGCACCCTAACTGTTTTTCTCTCTTTTACTGCTTACTGGAAGCTTGAGGAGAAAGTACTACAGACTAATATTCAAGCATTGTTCCTCCACTGTAGGCATGTTGTTAACCCCTTAGTGCCACAGCCCATTCTTTTAGTTTTTCTGATTCCGTTTTTCACCCACCGTCTTCCAAAATCCATGTACATGTACAGAGCTGTATGAGGGTTTGTTTTCTCTGTAATAAATTATATATTGGCAGTATTTATTATTTCACGCCATCTACTGGGAGACTGGTAAAAAAATGAACTGAAATTGAGGAAAATGGGTCCATGACTATGATGTCATCAGATGGCAACATCGCAACGTTACACAGGAAGCTGAGAGGGAAGAGGACCTGCAGGGAGTTTATTTTATTTACGTACAAGCCAAGTGGTATAAACATAAATTTGTTTATATTGGAGTTTATTAAGGTTTTTTTTAATCAAAATCTTAATCTTCCCACACAAGGTCTGTAATAATAAACAAATAACACAAACTATAATACAAAGAAGACATCAGTGAATATCTGCAACGCCCTTGCCGAGGCAGTGTGTTGCAAAACTAAATTCCCTATAGATGCAATAAGAGTCTTTGAGTATGATCACCTCATCAGTAAAACCTCCAGTGTCTAAAAATGGCTTCGCTGCTGCTTACTACCATCCTAACAAGGAGTGTTGATTACTGTGACCAATCAAATGCATTGTTATTACTGAATTGTACAGAGGTTCTGGTTGGATAATACACCTGGGCTGACCACTCCCAAAGGTTAAATAAACTTCTGGATCTTCTTCTGTTGTCTTTTCAACTGCAAAGCTTCATGAGGCCCACTGCCCATACACACAGCCTACAACTAGGGCCAGCAGGTCTCTGAGCCCAAACCAGAATCTGCCTTGCTGAATAGCAGCTTCCATCTCCAGCCTGAGGCTACCTATGCCAGGCTGTCAGCAACCTTTGCCGAACCAGCCACGTTAAACGAGTTGAAGATTTATCAGCTGTTGTGGCTGTTACATGTTGTGGAATAAAAAGAACTGTGAGTTTTATGGTTGACATCCCTTGTCTCCGAGTGATCCCTGCTTAAAGCTGAATAACATTAAGGACACCCCACTTACCATCACGCCAGGGATCCCTATACCTACATCAGGAGTAACCCAGAGAAAACTTTGACACATCTTCAGCATCTCCCTCCTTTTATGCAAGTCTACCTGCTGGATACCTGCCCGACATGGATAAGGCCTGTTTCTCCAGTAACCAGCACTGTGGCCCCATCGGGCACTACACCGCGCTCAGCCATCCACTCAGGTACCAGAGGAAATCCAGCTGCCCCCAAACCCAAAAAGGCTGTCCCCAGTGGGGGATGTTGCATATACATGCAGATACAAAGGAGAAACTTCTGCATAAATACAATACATAGTCCCGGTGGATAATCAAAAGAATCGATTGATCACAATGCCACTCAGTAAGAAACAAAGTGAAGGTAAGCATCCTAAACTAACAGTAACAATAAAACATACGTAGTAAAACTTTTCCAGACTGTCGTGGAAAGAGGCTTGTCCCTTATACAATTACGGAGATCTAATGGAGAGGGATGGGTAGTCCTTTTCCAGAATAATGAGATTAAAGTTTTAGCCACTGCTAGAATGCGGAGAAAGCATTTAGCCATCTGAAAACATAGGAGGAAGCACAATTAAAATGCCATAGAATCTAATTCCATAGTGGCGTGTAGTACTGTACTAGAATACTAGAATGTACTATTCTCCAATAGGGGACTATGTTTCCCAAGAAAGTGGAAAAGGAAGCCTCCAGTTGAGCCACATCTCCAACAAACATCAGGGATTGTGGGATTCAGTTTATGCAAAAGTTCAGGAGTATGGTACCAATTTAGAGGGATTTTACACCGATTCTCCTTGAGAACCTTCAAGACCTTTAGACCAAATAATCCTCCTGGAAACGTTTAAGGAATAAATCCAAATGTCCAGCACAGCTCCTAAAAGCAGTAAAAATATGTATTCTTCTTTATTGAATCTTCATATCATAAAAACCTAGGGAACACATAGGGAACACTTAGCTTCACTGTTCCCTATATTTTTATGATATGAAGATTCCATAAAGAAGAATACATATTTTTACTGCTTTATGAGCTGTGCTGGACATTTGGATTTATTCCTTACAAGTGTCTATGCGTGGTCAGACTCCAGACCAGTCCGATTGCACCTGTAAAGACAGTGGAGTACGACTTTGGTGGTGAGAGCCGGGCGTGTAAGTGCTTATTGCCTTCATGAACTCTTTGTTTTCAAATAATCCTCCTGATCTCATCTAGTAGAATGTCTGGAGAGGCCTCTATTAAAGGAAATCAACCACTTGAAAAAAAAACAAAAAGGGCACGAAATACTCACCTCCACTCCTCTTGATGTCGATCCTGTCTGTCGCGTGTCTTGAAAACACTATGCTACTTCCGCCTCGGTGTCACCAAGTTTTGCTGCTAAAGTGTAAACAACTTTCCAGGCAGCACCTGTCATTCTAAAGGTTAAGCTGTCTGCTTTTCTGGTAAACAAGTCTGTTTCTCTTCTGCAAAACAATCTGTGAAAAATTATTGGTTTCTCTGAGACATAGAGATACACAGTCAGAAATGTCTCTGAGTGTTCATCAACCCTTTCTACTAGTATATACTGATACAGTAATAAACAGAATGTATATAACAAAATACTATAGATTGATTCAAGTTATTCCTTAATGAAAAATAAAGTAAGAAGTGCTGAGTTCGTACAGGGGAAATATTCAAATGTCCACAAATGTCCAATGTCCCATCCTCTTCAGATCCAGGGCACTATATTCTCCCCTGTTTTAATGGTGGCGTCCCCGAGACAGTCAGAACTCAGCAAGAAGATTTATGATTTATTGATGAAGTCCATTACTGATTGGTGGGCCCTTGATGCAGTAATCTGATCAGTAACTGATAGTGTCTCATAGTAGCTGGTTCTTTGGCACCAGATGTGAGATTTCTGTGGACAGGACATATATAGCTGGTCATCAGTGGTCTCTGCTGTGGTCATCAAGCTGGAGGCTGTTGGACTTTAACAATTTCAGAAATGGTCATCACAAGGGCAGATCAGGATACCTGGTGCTGTGGTCAAGCGGCAGATCTAAGACTTGTAGGGCTAGGCACCTCCTCTACATTTTCTGTTGTTCTTTTATCGGCATCTGCTGCAAAAAGACTCAAAAGCAGTTGACAACGCTGCAATGGGCTCGAGATGCAAGCTGGGACATTCCAGCAGTTGCCACTAGCTGCCTTGATCCTCTGGAGCTGGATTCGTGATGACTTGATATGCTTTCAATTTACCGTATCCTGCGATGCGGCAATGTCATGAGGCACCGCATCATAGTGTGTCCATGGCCAAGCACACAGAGCTGGGTCGCGCTACTGCAGAAGATAGAAGAGGAACCGAGGGGAGCACCAGAAGGTGAGTACTTTTTTAATGTGCTGGAGATACCAATATTCTTGGGGGGGGTGGGGTGGGTTGGAGTCTGCATTGTAGTGGGGTACATATATACACTGAAAAGGGCTGCATTGTGCTGGGGCTACCTATATGCAGGGGGGGCTTCATCCTGCAGGGGCTACCTATATACTGGGGGGGGGGGGTGTCTACAGTGTGTTGGGGATATCTATATACTGGTGGGCTTAATTGGGCTAGGGGTACCTATTTACTGGGGGGGCTGTATTGTGCTAGAGCTACCTATATACTGGGGGACTGCATTGTGCTAGGGCCACCTATATACTAGGGGGAGTAGCTGCAGTGTGCTGGCTTCCGATATACTTGTGTGTGCTGCAGTGTGCTGGCTCCCTATATACATGGGGTCTACAGTGTGCTGTCTACCTATTTACTGTTCTGGTCTGGGGGGCTGCAGTGTGCTGACTACCTATATAGTTTTGTGGGAGAGGAATTGGTCCTGATGCTGTGTTTCTCTACGAAGCTTGGTTCTAGTACTGAGTTCTTATGTACTGCACTCCATGCTGGGGCTGTATTTATGTACTAAACTTTGCTCTGGTGACGTATATGTAAATTGCTATTATAATAATTCATGACAGCACAATATTATAATTTGGAAGACACTGTCAATTGTAATTAAAGGGGGAACACCCTATATGTTAGAATTAATTTGGGATAAGCAATTTGCGGGAGAATTAATTTGGGAGGAGCAGTGGGATAGTACAGCATTCATGTGTGCCTCTAATATTTTTAATTTGTGGGGGCATGTTTATGCTAAAAATTGGGGCACATTGTATATATTTTAATAACCACAAAAGAGATGGGGGGGATTATTTGAGGTTTTCCTTATACAACAAATTAACTAGAAACTGCCTTGCATGTATTAGATAAGTATGAGCCCAAAGCAACATATTAACATTACAATAGAATAGTACTGGTAATAAGGACAATAGAAAACAGTAATGATGGAGTTAAAACAAAGCTTTAATAGTAATTTCTAGAAGATTCAGGAGGATTATTTATTTATTGATAAATACAGAGTACAAAGGGTTAAAAGCTCAGGACCATACACTACCTGGTGTCCCACCTTGACATGCATTTCAACCACTGCAGACCCCTGCAGGTCCGTAACAACCCGTACAATAAAATAAAATTGTCACTGAACCCGTATGGTGAATGTCATAAAACGTAAAAAAAAAAACTCACAAAGATTATGAAATTTTCAGATCTGAACTCATAAAAACAGGATAAAAAGTGATCAGAAAGTAACATTTATCCCAACAGGATATCAAGCAAAAAGTACAGCTTGTCCTGCAAAAAGCAAGCCCTAAAACAGCTCTGTTAACAAAAAAATTTAAATGTTATGAGTTCTTACAAAATGAGTTCTACATTCTGCAAAATAGGTTAATCATAAAAAAAGCTATTTAAATGGAGTATCGCCGTAATCGTGATGACCTATAGAATAAAGAGGACACATTACTTTTATGGTACGGTGAATGGAAAGGGAAAAATGCTAAAAACCATAAACAAAAATTAAGTATTTTTTCAACCCGCACCAAGAAAGAGTTAAAATAAGAAAATCTCATTATTAGCTATTGAACCCCCCTAAATTATGTATCTGAAAAGTGGATCTCATCCGCAAAAAAATAACCCCCATATGTCCAAATGACAAAGATTTTTACCTTTTATAGTCTGCTCTGAATGGCGCTTATTCAGCTCTATGCCGGGCTGTGTGTCTATACAGCAATTTACCAAAACATATGGGGCATCCTCATACTCTAGAGAAATTGGGTATCACACTTTGTGGAGATTTTCTTTGTTTAATACCTTGTGACGGTTGAATTTTTGGCCAAAATTAATATATTGTCTAAGTAAAATCACAGTATTTAAATTCCACTTGCATTTTGTTTTAACTCCTGTGAAACATCTAAAGGGTTAACACACTTCTTAAAGTAGATTTTTCATACATCGAGGGGTGTAGTTTCTAAATGGCAAAATTTTATCAGTTAGAGCTGAGCAGGTGCCTCTAAATAAGGGTTTTGGCGATTTTCATAAAAATTTGAAAAATTGCACCCACAATTCTGAAACTCCTAACAACCTCGAAAAGAGAGAGGGTGCATAAAAAAACCCTATGCCAATATAAAGCAGACATTTGGGAAATGTTAATTATAAAGTTACTTGGGTGCTATGCCTGAAAAACAGAAAATTTAGAACCTTGAAAATGAATAATTTTTAAAAATTTTTTTGCCAAATTTCAGTCTTTTTCATAACTGAACACAAAAGATGTCATCAAAATTTTTCTATTAATTTGAAGTACAATGCGACGAGACGAGAAAACAATCTCAAAATCGATTACAAAGTTATAACCTCCTATAATGACAGGCCTGGTTCTAAGGCCCTAAAATGGCTTAGACACGAGGGTGTTAATGGAACAGGAGGTGATGAAGGAGAAGTCACATTTCAAGTCACATCAACTTATTGAATAATAATAATAATAAAAGTGTGTGCCTTGATGAACAATGGCTGGGAGAGTCACATAGAGAAGCATTAAAGAAACTTTAGGTGGTCAAGTTACTTTCGTGCAACACGTTGGGTTAAAGATGGAGTCACATAATAAGAAAAGAGTCTTATTTACGGAGTTGAAAGTCAGGGAAACTTATGTTCTACATACTTAAACTTTAACTCATGTCGTAATGAGTTACATTTTCCAAAAGTTGTACACAGTGAACTTATCTGAACAAGCCATATCTAAATACTGGCCAAGTGCTCCCTTCTGGTAGTGACATGGTGGCACAATGCATAGAAATCGTCTTCAGATTTATGAGTTTCCAATAAAGAAGTTTAAAGTTTTTCTTCCCACTGCTCTTTTTGTCCCGGTAGATGTTCTTTTTACCCAACTTGTCTAAGGTTTACCAACCCTCCATCTACTCATCTACATGTGGTTGTCCACTTATTTATTGTTCTTATTTATGTGGTTGTCCACTAAACCATTTCTTGTTCTTCACTTTTGTACAGTGCGGTTATCTCCGGATACTGGAATGGTCATGATGTAATATATCTTACTGGAGAAGGTAGAGAGGTATACTCAACATACTGGAAAATTATACACCACATTTTCTCTTTCCTCCTTGGAAAGAGATAATATTTATGAAGGTGATTTATTATTCTATTTTATGCTAATAATAAATTTTATGGTGGACCTCACCTCTGTATTCCTTAAACTATATATAATTGGATTCAACATGGGGGTCACTGCCATAAACAGTACTGAGAACACCAGATCTTGTTCCTCTAGTTGTTCTGAAGAAGGGTTTAGATACATCCCCATGACCGCCACGTAGAACATACTCATGACGGTAAGATGTGAGGTGCAGGTGGAGAAGGCTTTCTTCCGACCACTTGTAGAAGGAATTCTGAGGACGACGGATATTATTTTGATGTATGATGTTAAATTAAGAAGAAACAAGAAAAGTCCAAAGGCCATGACCTCAGTCAAAATGATAAAATTTAGTTTAGTGTTGACACAAAGAAGTCTACCGAGTGCTTTGATCTCACAGAAAAAATGATATATTTTGTTAGAATGGCAGATATCTATCGGGTAAAGGGTCAGAATGACAAACAAGGCATTGACCAAGGTAAACATCCATATAGCCATAAGAAATAAAATATAATTCCTCTTACTCATAATCATGTGATAATATAAGGGTTTACAGATGGCCACATATCGGTCGTAGGCCATGAAGGACAGCAGCATATCCTCCGTACAGACGGCAAACATGTAAAACCAAACCTGGGTGATGCATTCTACATAAGATATTGAGTTGTTCCTTGTCAGTAAAATGTCCATCAGTTTTGGAAGAGTCGATGAAGTGAACATCATGTCCACCGTAGACAAGTTACTTAGAAAGATGTACATGGGTGTATGGAGACGCACATTGGTGATCACACAAATGATGATAATGATGTTACCCAATAATCCAACCAGATAGATGAGGAGAAACAAAGCAAAATAAATAGGGGGGTTCATCCCGGAATTGAAAAAAGCCACAATCTCAAAATAGTCATTGATCGTTCTGTTCTCCATCAATATACCCTACTATTACCGTACAATGCACCTTTGTGTCCTTGAAGGTTTATTTTATTAGATAAATTAATCTCGACACATGGACAAAATGTGAACCCACGAAAGAAATGTTCAAAGCCTGGAGAGAATAAATTATTTAGACAATTAGAATCTTTTTTTTTTAACAGTGGTGGAAATTATGGATGTTTTTGACCTAATATGGTCCATAATTAGACCCGACTCGGATTCATAATATTATTCCATGGCTACAGAGGCAGCATTGACAAGAAAATTATATGAGAAAGCAAGAGGAACCAGCAGTAAGAGAGCAGATCGCTTTCCTACATGAGATATTTGCAGCTACAGTATCTATGGAGAGGAACCAGCCCAGTCTTTGAAGGAAATTAGGTTTGGTCAGGAAGCTACTCTTTGAGACTGAATGATGTTGAGTGGTGGCTTCATGGACTGGTCTTACTCTGGACCAGATAACCCACTGAACTGAGACGTCAACCATACAAATTATTGTGGACTGCCAGATAGAATGGATCTATACTTAGGGTAGACATAAAAATACCTCCAGGGCCATGACTTGTTGCATCTTGGCCCCAACCCTGTCTTGTAGCTGTAAGTTGCTGAGCTATGGACTGTACTCGATAAGTTGGATGCCTACCACAGCCTGTACATATTACATTGAGTACATTGTCACAGTAACTACTAAGCGGTTGTGCTCAGTATGCAACCACAAGGATCTTCTTATGATCACATTAAATTCATCCTATTCTAAATTCTCTGCCATGTAATTCATTTGAAAGACTCTTCTCTTCCGTCTTGAGAACATGGACCTCCTGACACATCCATCTTTGTGGTACTACAAATCTTGGCATCATCAACCGGCCAGGTACTATCACATCTGCCCATCGGAGACCATATACAGACAGTCCCCGGGTTACATACAGGACAGGTGCCTTAGGTTTGTACTTAAGTTGAATTTAAAAGTCGGAACAGGTATATTTTATAATTGAAGATCCAAACAAATTTTTTTTTTGTCCCAGTGACAATTGGATTTTCAAAATGTTTTCCTGTCATGGGACCAAGGATTATCAATAAAACTTCATTACAGACACCTTACAGCTGATCATTGCAGTCTGGGACTATAGTAACATCCACAGGGGGCAGAGGGGTCTGTCTGTAAATAGGGGTCTTCTGTAAGTCGGGCGTCCTTAAGTTGGGGGATTGCCTGTAATTTGCTTGTCTTTTAAAATCTAATTTTATTGAATTTTTACATTTTCCACAATAACAAGTATATATAACAAATATATGAATATCACATGTCAACAATTATCCATACATTTCAACAAGCAGTTATAATTTGTTTGTTCTGATCCGAAAGCCAATCTCAAGTTGTCTGAACTTACTGTACCATTCAGTGTTCAAGGCCTTATAGCAAGTAAAGAAAATTGTTATTTTTCAAAAAATTACTTTAAAGTCTTAATTTCTTATAAAAATGTTTCATTTCTTTAGATGAGTGAAAGTGTAAAGCATTTACCTCGGGGGCTGAAGATGAGTGTCGTGAATATTTAGTATCAGTTACACAGAATATTTTATATCCTCTCCTCCGTATACACCAGAGATATATACACCGGGGGCAGCAGCTGCTTCATTAGGATAAGATAGTAAGTGGCTCCCCTGAGGATCTGGTGAGGGCCATGTTTTCTGTAGTTTATCCAGTTATTAGTCAACTTATTCTCTAATAATGGAATATTAGAGTGAAATCAGTAGTGATATGGTGGTAATAATGCACTAACAATCAGTAGATATGGATGACAGGGATTTAATGAGAAATCTAATTTTGTATCCTGGTACAACGCGTTTCGAAGTTGGGATGTGATAATCTGTGCCTGGGCTCCTCGGTGAAGCACGTGCCTCTTCTACCTGTAAAAAAGTGACATCCCACCTCCATACACACTAAAAAATAGGATTTTTTATGACATTTCTGTGACCCACATTATATCAATTCCACATCTTCAGACATAATGGGACTTAGGGCCCGATTCGCGTTTTCCCGATGTGTTACCCGAATATTTCCGATTTGCGCCGATTTTCCCTGTATTGCTCCGGGATTTTGGCGCATCGGCGCTGGCTTGCACGCGATGGAAATCGGGGGGCTTGGCCGAACGAAAACCCGACGGATTCGGAAAAACCGCCGCATTTAAAAAACAAAGTCACGGAGCTTGCACTTACCTTCACCAGGAATAGGCCGGTGTACTTGAGTGCATTTCAGCGGACTTCAGCGCAGCAGCGCCGCCTGGTGGACGTCGGAGGAACTACCTTAGTGAATCCCGGCCGGACCCGAATCCACCACAGAGAACGCGCTGCTGGATCGCGAATGGACCTTACCCGGTCCAATGTAATTCTGACCGGTTTGGCAACTGGGTTTTAACCCCTTAACGACCTGGCCTGTGTTGTTTTTTGAATTCCATTTTTCACTCCCCACCTTCAAAAATCTATAACTTTTTTATTTTTACACTTAAAGAGCTCTGTGATGGCTTGTTTTCTGCGTAACAAATAGCACTACATAGTGAGGGTATTGAATATTCCATGCCTTGTACTGGGAAGCAGGAAAAAATTCCAAATGCAGTGAATGGTGAAAAAACACTTTCTTATAGGTTTGGATTTTACGGCTTTCATTGTGCACCACAAATGACATGTCTACTTTATTCTTTGGGTCGGTACGACTATGGGGATACCAAATTTGTATAGGTTTTATAACTTTTTCATACATTTACAAAAATTAAAACCTCCTGTACAATTTTTTTTTTTCAATTTTGACATCTTCTGGCGCCAATAACTTTTTCATACTTTGGTTTACAGAAATGTGGGTGGTGTCATTTTTTGCGACTTTTTTGATGACGTTTTCACTGCTATCATGTTTAGGACTGTACGACCTTGATCACTTTTTATAAATTTTTTTATATTTTTCAAAATGGCAAAAAAAATGCCATTTTTGTCTTTGGGCTCTGTTTTCCGTTGCGGGACTAAACGAATCGAAAAACTGTTATTATATTTTGATAGATCAGGCATTTTCAGATGCATTGATACCTATTGTGTTCATGATTTTTACTTATTATTTATTTTTATATCACTTCTAGGGAAAGGGGGGTGATTTGAATATTTAGGTTTTTTAATATAATTTTTTTTAAACTTTTTTTTAATTTTAATTTTTACTATTTTTCAGACTCCCAAGGGTACTTTAACCCTAGGTTATCTGATTGATCCTATCATATACTGCCATACTACTGTAGCACATTGTCATGAAAGGGTTAAAACGAGACAGCGTAGCACGACGGGCACACGTCGGTTCCCCGGAGAGGAGGAGGGGGTCGAGTGTCGCTCACCCTCCACCCCTCTCCATAGCAATATATGGCGCACTGCACCGTATGCCGAGTAAAGATAGGAAATGTCCTATCTTTTCACATGTAAACGGCCAATATAAAACAAACTAAAGAATCTTACCAAAAATGTATGAATTTCATTTCCATAGAGTTAGCTATGGATGCCCCAAAATTATGTGCCAGAAAAGTACATCTCATGTGCCAAAAAATAAGCCCCTATAGATACACACATTTTAAAAAAAATATATAGCCTGTACAATGTGACATAGAATATCTGATCTGGATGGCGCCTCCTTCCCTTCTATGACCGGCCGTGAGCCCATACAGCAGGTTACCACCACATATGGGGTATCACTGCACTCGGGAGACATTGGGTACCAAACTTTGTGGAGCTTTTTTCATTTAATCCATTACAAATGCTTAATTTTCCACCCAAAATGAGTGTATTGTCAAAAAATATTACAATTTGTGGACCAAACCTCCATTTTCTTTTAACATCTATAAACACCGAAAGGATTAAGCAAACTTCTTAAAAGGGCTTTTTCATACGTTGAGGGGTGTAGTTTCCATAATGGGGGAATTTACGAGTCTTTCTATTATTTGGGCCTCTCACAGTCAATTGTGAGACACTGAAGGGGTTAACTGTGGATGGGCGGTATGTTTCCCCTATGTTTTCTTATTGTGCAAGGCCTTAGTGCTGAGGTTGTGGTGTCCAGCACCTTGGACACAGGTGCTGGGAACAGCCTAATCAGCCTGCATAAAGCTGCCTAGCAGAGCTGAGAGTGTGTTCTCTCTGACAGGAGGCTGGAGAGCACGCAGCCTTGACCTCTGTGCCTGAAACAGCGAAAGTGTTTTGTTAAGTGGTGAGTTAGTGAATCACTGTTTAGTTAGCACCCTGACGGGTAGGATATTATTTGTTTTGATGCCTGAATGTGAAGGCTGTTTTATTTTGTTCCTGCTGAAATAAACGCAGGCGAGATCTGTTTTGGACTGTACCTTGGTGTCACTGTCTTGAACTGCATCACAGCACCCCGCTACCACGGTCTCTACTGGGCCAAATCTCCCACACAATTAAAAGTTGAGCAGGTCCCTCTAAATATATGTTACGTGAAAACAATCTTAAAAGCCCCTGGATATGATATAGCATTCCAAAGCTATAGCCACTTATAGTGACACAGGGCAGATTTGAAAAACAGGACCATGTCTTAGAGGCCAAAATAGGCCGAGACCTGCAGTGGTTAATGTGTATTTCTATAAATGTGTTTATTATGTGTGATTGTGTGTTTTTACTGTATACATCCAACATGTGGTCATAAACGATTCCTGGAGGACAATTTCAGTTTGTTTCATTTATTTTTTTTACATTGTTTTACATGTTTTTCGCTATCTATGAAATCCCCAGTTCCAGTTAGAAACCGCTTCCGGTGCGGGCTGATGTCTTGGGCTGTATACTGGGTCAGCAGCTTATTTTATACAGAAGGTAGAAGTGGTCATAAACCATCTGATACCATATCTATGGTTCTGGTTCCGTCACTGTGCAATACATTGAGTTATGCTGTAGTTCCTATACAACTACTTGTTATTGTTTTGTTTCTGTTTTTAATGTGCAAAACATCATTTTGAAACCCTAGGTCATGGGCAAGGCACCTACCCTAGCTCCTCAAGGATCTGGCTTTAGAGACTGTTACACTGCCTAACCTGCCCCTCTGCAGGGAATACTTACTTCACAGTTGTAAGAGGACAGGGGGGGGTTAGACAGTGTAACGGCCTGTAAAGCCAAATCACAGAGGGTCTTGGGTAGCCTCTCAGGCAAATTAGCATAATAGTAAAAGTTGACGTGCTATGGATAAGGAGGCCATGGATAACAAATATTAATAGATTAGCACAGTCCCGGTGCCTGAGTAAGTGTCCCTGGTTTATCATGATGGATTTTGATGACAGATTTTCTTTCATTTTTCTTTTTTTAGCATCACATTCGAATCTTTGGATTGCTTCTATGTGGGATTGTTATACTCTAAAGGGCATCTGTCATCAGGGACCTCATTTTTACAGGTTACAGAAGCCCATGACACCTGCATTGCAAATCTGCCTTTCTGTTTCTCCAAGCAATTTGCATTACAACAGAATTGTGTGTTATAACTTACCTTGACAGAATCCTCTGTGTAGTCCCAGAGGTTGGGATTCGGTTTAGATGCATTTTAAAAAAACACCTGACTTGTCTGTGCTGCAGACTCCTCAGCTTTCAGCCCCCAGCTTCAAAGAGCTCACAGCCTAGTGAGGTGACATCAGTGGGGAAGGGAGGAGCTGTACAGGAGCACAAAGGTGGTGGCTGAGAGCTGAGGAGCCTGCAGCACAGACAAGTCACATGTTTTCTGAAATGCATCCAAACAAAAGCCCAACCCCTGGGACTAAACAGAGGATTCTATCAGGGTGCAAGGTAAGTTATAAGACACAATTATATTGTAATGCAACTACTCAGAGAAAGCAAAAAGGCATATATGCACTGCAGGTGTGATGGGCTTCTGTAACCTGTCTTCAGTGAAAATGAGGTCCCTGGTGACAGGTTCCCTTTAAGGCAACCTATTAGAATGTACATTTTAGTTTCATTCATGACAGTCCTGGGGGCCTTTGTAAGTTTTTCCTTTTTTCACTACATGGCACCCAATCTGCCATAACTAGTATCGGCACGTGGAGTTAGGATGAAGGAGCCCCATCCTCCTATTTACAATTTAAGTGTCTCTGTCAGGCTCCAGGGTGATCTCAAAGGGCACAGGTTCCCCATCTGCCCAATCACTTGACGTAACTGTGCATCCAAATGTAACAAATAACTGCTGCTTCAGACATACAGTTGAGTCTGGTTACGTCAATTGGTTAAAGTTGAGAATCATCGCTTTCCAAATGGAATTATAGTTTTCTGTGCTGTAGGGCTAGCCGGAGTTATGGGCAATTAAATGGGGTTGTCCATCCTTTAAAAAAAATTAAAACAAAATAAACCTTATACTTACCTTCTCCATCGCTCCCGTTGTCCTGAGTTGTCAGTACAATGCTGTTTCTTGTTTACATAGGTAGGTGCTTCCATCAATGCTGTAACAGGGATAATATCCAAAAGCCCATCTCCAAACGGTAAATAAAAAATATCAACATTTATTCAGCCATAAAGGTAAAAATATCACGTAGATAAACAATGCATAGCAATGTTGAGAAGTCAGCCTCCCATCCTAAATGTTTTGGACACCTTTGTCATTAGTCATGGTACAAAAATCTAGTCATTGTCTGTCTTTGTGATGTTTTTACCTTTTTTGGCTGAATAAATGGAGCTGGAGTTTTGGATATTATCCCTGTTTTTGCATTACTATCCATATCCCGGGCCAACATTTTTCCGGAGCTGGAGTTTTGGATATTATCCCTGTTTTTGCATTACTATCTGTATTGCGGACCGGCATTTTTCTCCATGACTCCTGCACTACCCATCCGCTGCATTAGAAGCTGAGCTGTGGCTTATTTATATGTGTTTTTTCACATGTACTATAATTCCTTTAAAGACATAATTGGTAATTTAATTTTTAACTATGTCTTAAAGGAAACCTACCACCTCTGAAGGTAGGTATGAGATGTAAACACCGGGCACCAGCTCAGGGTGAGCTGGTGCCGGAGCTTACCTTAGCGAGTGTTTTAAACTACTATATCGCGGTTTAAACACATTTTGATTTACAGCCCCGAGGTAGCTTCGGCACTGCTCGCGGCCGTGCAAGCATGACGCCTCCGGCACTTCCTATGGAGGCGCGCACGAAGCTACCTCGGGGCTGTAAATCAAAATGTGTTTAAACCGCGATATAGTAGTTTAAAACACTAGCTAAGGTAAGCTCCGGCACCAGCTCTCCCTGAGCTGGTGCCCGGTGTTTACATCTCATACCTACCTTCAGAAGTGGTAGGTTTCCTTTAAGTGCCCAGATTCCCAGTTTTACACTACAAAAAACTGAAATTCTGTGCAATAGAGACCGAGAACTCCCGAATCATGAAGAACCGTGATAGAGGTCAAGAACTTCTGTGCTGGAAATCATCAAGAACTCTGATAGAGGTCAGGTTCTCAGCATTCTTACATTTAAGACACTAAAGGCAAGACAATGAAATAGTTTTATTTGGAAAAAATTCTGTTAATAATTGTCTTTATAGCTGCCTTAACATCTTGGTTCCTTAAACTATATATTATTGGATTCAACATGGGGGTCACTGCCGTATACAGAGTTGAGAAGACCAAGTCCTGTTCCTCTAGATGTTCTGAAGGAGGTTTTATGTACATACACATACCGGCCACGTAGTACATACCCAGGATGGTAAGGTGTGAGGTGCAGGTGGAGAAGGCTTTCTTTCGACCGACTGTGGAAGGAATTCTGAGAACCACCGATATTATTTTGATGTAGGATAATAAACTGAGAAGAAATGGGAGAAGACCAAGGACTATGATTTCAAAATACAGGATGAGGTGAAGTCTAATGTTAGGACAAGCAATTCTGTCCAGTGCTTTGGTCTCGCAGAAGAAATGTTGTATTTTATTGGAATGACATATATCTATCTGGGAAACATTCAGAGTGAAAAACAAGGCATTAACATAAGCCGACATCCATATAGACAATAGAAATACTATAAATTTGTGATTGCTCATGATCACTTGATAATATAATGGTTTACAGATGGCCACATATCGGTCATAGGCCATAAAAGATAGTAGGATGTCCTCCGTCCCGGCAGCAAATAAGTAAAAGAACATTTGGGTGAAACATTCAGCGACGGATATTGAGTTATTCCTCGTGAGAAAAATGTCCATCAGTTTTGGTAGAGTCGATGAAGTGAACATCATGTCCACCGTAGACAAGTTACTTATAGAGAAGTACATGGGAGTATGGAGACGCACATTACTGATCACACATGTGATGATAATGATGTTACCCAATAATCCAACCAGATAGATGAAGAGAAATAAAGCAAAAAGTACAGGATGGTTCTTTGTAGAAAAAGCCACAATCTCGAAATGATCAAAGATTGTTTGGTTCGCCATCGAGTTTGTATCCCATTAATGTACAATGTACAGGAGTAGCCAGTGGTTAAATAGATGAAAGCTGAGACTCCTCAGTTGATAATATCTTTCATTGGCTAACTTAAAAAAAGATGATGACACGCAGGACTACGCAGGTCTCTTCACCAGGCATCGGGTAGCATGAGTGCACGTTTCTGTGTATCTTATGTACATCTTCTGTAAGAGTATACCTTGGTGCAAAGACACAAAAAAAATCTAAGCCTATACAAAATATCCGACCAAGAGAAAAATTACATCAGTTATTTCTGATTATTTAAATTTTTTAATTTTAGGGCAATGTAATATTTTTCACATTTTTTTATATAGATACATTTTTTGCGATCTGTGGGGGTCTTAGCACTGAGTTTGTGGGAAAACCCCTTTTAGCGATATGGATTTCATGTTTAAAATATTCAAATATATTCAAATATGATCTGAAGATGGTACGGAGGATAACAAAGACACTGCATTCACTTACTACTCTTTATTTTTGTCCTCAATAAACTGATCATTAGACAAAATAAAATAAAAAAAATGTCTTTATATTTTTCTTTATTTACAGTTTTTTTCTACATTATAACTAAACTTTGTCAGCAAGCATTGACTGTGGTAATCTTCTTATATTTGTTATCTATGGCCTCCTTCCTTCTTTAAAATCAACTTTTAAAAATATGCTTACCTGGGGGTGCTGCAGTTTCAAAGGCTGTTACAGTGTGCAAGGAGGACTTCACTTCCTCTGATGCTGTGTGATTAAATCAGGCATAGGGGGAAGTGCTGAGGGAGCCGAGGGGGAGACAGTGTAACAGCCTGTGAAGCCACATAAAAGTTTAAATTAAAAGAAGGGAGGCCATGGATCACAAATTTAAGAAGTAAGTGTCCCTTGATTATCATGATGGATTTTGATGCTATATTTCCTTATCCAATGTATAACATGTCTGACACTTAATAGACAATGGTTGACTTTAACCCCATAGCGCAATAAGACGTAACCTTATGTCTTGCTGCACATGGGGGAGTATGAAGAGGGCTCACGGGCTGAGCCCTCTTCATACTCACCGGGCATTTGCCTCATAATGAAGCAAACGCCTGTCGCTAACACCCGCGATCGGTGCTTGATCTCGGTGTCATGATCTCGGCTATCTATTATAATGTGCGATTTGCACATTATAATAGATGGTGAGCAAAATCCCCATATACTGCCATACTTAAGTAAGGCAGTATATGGTAGGATCAATCAGACAACCTAGGGTTAAAGTACCCTAGGGAGTCTGAAAAATAGTAAAAAAAAAATAAATGTAAAAAAAAAAAAAAAATTATATAAAACAAAACATAAAAATTCAAATCATCCCCCTTTCCCTAGAACTGATATAAATATACAGTAAAAATCATTAACACATTAGGTATCACCGCGTCCGAAAATGCCTGATCTATCAAAATATAGTAATGGTTTTTTCACTGCGTTTAACCCCGTAATGGAAAATAGCGCCCAAAGTTGCAAACGGCATTTTTTTGCCATTATGAAAAAAATAGAAAAAATTCTATAAAAAGTGATCAAAAGGTCGTACAGTCCTAAAAATTAAAGCATTGAAAACGTCATCAAAATTCGCAAAAAATGACACCACCCACAGCTCCGTACACTAAAGTATGAAAAAGTTATTAGCGAAATAAGATGGTAAAATGAAGAATTTTTTTTCTGTACAGGAGGTTTTAATTTTTGTAAATGTATGAAAACATTTTAAAACCTATACAAATTTGGTAGCCCCGTGATCGTATTGACCCAATGAATGAAATAGACATGTCATTTGGGGCGCACAGCGAAAGCTGTAAAAACCAAGCCCATAAGAAATGGCGCAAATGTGTTTTTTCATCATTTTCACTGCATTTAGAATTTTTTTCCCGGTTCCCAGTACATAGCATGGAATATTGAACACTACCACTACGAAGTGCTATTTGTTACGCAGAAAATAAGCCATAACACAGCTCTTTACATGGAAAAATAAGAAAGTCATAGATTTTTGAAGGTGGGGAGTGAAAAATAAAAACGCAAAAACGAAAAAGGGCCTGGTCCTTAAGGGGTTAATAAGTGATACTCACAGCTCGTGGATATGACAATGGAGCACATTTATTTAGAAAGACAGAAAATTCACTAAAAGTGCTCTGCCCGTGTATAATGCTGGGAGCGGCACATTCATGAAGAAATCATGAATCTGAAGCTTTACCGCATCGGCGCCCAACAGAGTTCACCAGACTCAGTCAGACCGAACGCCGGAACGCCCCCTAACGCAGCTTCGCCACAAAAGGTCTGCTTGTGACACAATAGCGTGACGGACACTTCTTAAACGTGCAAAGTACGTCAGAAATGCAGCGCAAACCCCTTAGTAAATGTGCCCCAATATGTAACTGATTGGTAAAAGATCATTCATATAAAAATGTCATATATTTGCACCACTGATATCATATAAATGTTGTTGCATATGAAGTTTATATGATATTCATGACTTTCTATCATTTATATATTGTCCTATACACTAGAGTATCACTAAACCATTCAGTGTCAGACATGTTATACAGGACATGGGATCATTTTTATTTAATAAATCATATAACTCATACCCTGAACTGGTGCCTGCTTTTCTATATTCAATTTTTCACCCTTTTTTGGGTACCAGATAAAGGAGAAGCTCAGTGTGTGTGTAGTGTACCATTCCTAATAATGTATAAAACTGCATATAACACTCATGGGAGTCGATGCTGCTGATCTGTACCTCTCTCTCTGCGCTTTCAGATACATGATCTGTATGAATCGTGTCCTGCGCCATTGAATATTGTTCTGCGACTATGCGGCGCTATTCTTAAATAATGTGACCCAGACCGACATTATCCTAATTCTGTTATGGGATTGTATCAAATATCAGGATTCCAGAGTGAACCGAACAAATGTGTAATTGGAAATGTGAAGCATTTACCTGGATGTGGAAGATAAGTGGCAGGAATATTTGGAACCTAATAGAATAGTTTATATATTCTTCATATACATCAGGGATACACACACCGGGGGCAGCAGCTGCTTCATTAGGATAAGATAGTGTCTCCCCAATGTCCTACACAAGTGGGGCTCTTACATTCTCTTTGTGGTTCTTAGTTTAACCATATATTACTCGCCTCTTCATTGTCTAATAAAACAGAAGATTATAGTGGTGGGCAATGGAGTTTAAAAGGAGGGAGAATTTGGCAGATCTTATTGCCCCAAAATGTAGCGTTGCATCCTATTAGATTTCAGAGTTATCAAAGTTATATGCATATGATATTTCCTGTACCATCCCATGGTACCTCACACACAAACCTGAGGTGGACCGAGATCCAACCGCACAATTTGCGACCGGATATTGGTCTCCATAGATGCCTATGTAGCTCAGTAACGGGCACTGTGACCGAGCATGAAACTAAATTGGACATGTCCTATATTTTCCCATATAACGACGCAGCCACCTGCTTCCCTATGGAAAAGGGCAGCGCTCAACCCTTCTCTTTCCTGCACAAGGCTGTATGGTCGCTCGGGCTATGGCCCGGTTTAAGCAAACGTTTGTATGCAAGGGGACTAAGTCTAGAAAAATAAACAGCAACCACATTATAGGGAGCAGAAGTTTGTGGATCCACTGTTCCACCTCACCCAACCTTCTCTTCTTGAACTTATTGCCTGACCACAAATCTTCCCCCTCTATGTGTCCCTTATTCTTTTCCATTACAAATAGAACAGTGGGATGAACTTAGCCTCAATAGACCTGGAAGTCCAATAAAAAATCCATGTATCAAAAGTATTTGAGAGCAAAACTATTCTCGTTGGCAACCAATCAGAGCTCAGCTTGAATTTTTTTAACTACTTTGGGAAAGTGGCTCCATTAGATGTTTGTTACCTGGAGGCCCTGCTGGGATGGAGCAGGTCTGAGGGAACTGAGGTCACCCATTCTGGAGATTCCATGTGAAGTACAGTTTGGGAGTCATTCATGTGTTTAGCACACTGTCGGAGGCTTTCATGTGTCTTGCACTGAGGAGAGGCTTCTGGCGGAAGACTCAGCCATAAAGTCCAGACTGGTGGAGGCTGCAGTGATAGGTGACTTTGTGGAAGTTTCTCACATCTCCCTACTGCATTTCTGGAACTCAACAACAGTGATCTTGGGGTTCCTGTTACCTCTCTTACAAGGCTTTTCTTCCATGACTGCTTAGTTTGACTGCATGGCAAGGTCGAGGAATTGTGGTCATCCCAAACATCTCCCATTTAAGGATTATGGAGGTCACTGTGCTTTTAGGATCCTTGAGTGCTTCAGAAATTCTTTTGTAACCTTGGCCAGATCTTTGCCTTGATGCAGTTCTGTCTTTGAACTCCATGGGCAGTTCCTTAGACCTCATGATTATCATGTGCTCTGACATTCACTGTGAGCTCTGAATATAGACAGATGTGTTCATTCCTAATCAAGTCCAATCAGTTTAATTAAAGACAGCTCGACTCCAATGAAGGAGTAGAACCATCTCAAGGAGGATCAGAAGGAAATACACAGAATGTGATTTATATATGAGGGTCACACAAAAGAGTCAGAATACTTCTGACCATATGATATTTCTTTTTTTCTGTCATGATGGGGGCAGAGCGTACATTAATGAGCGAAAAGAAGAACTTTTTTGATTTTACCAATTGGCTGCAATGATACAAAGAGTAAAAAATTTAAAGGGGTCTGAATACTTTCCGTACTCACTGTAAGTCCGGGAAATGAGGCCAATATACAGTCTGTATGTTACAGGAGGTCTAAGGAAACAAGTCAAGATGTAGCCCTACCCTAAAGAAACCTGTTTGAAGTGATATGATATGTAGATTTACAGTATGTAGATATAAAAGTAAATTAAATATTGAGATAACATGAGGCCATTTTAGTAACTTGCTGTAACCTGTGTCTATTCTGGATAATTGCATAAGCATTCCGACCAAAAACCAGTGGCATTGCTATAGATTAGGGACACCAACCCAAAGATATGTCCCCCCTTTACTCCATATAAAAACTATATTGAAGACAATTTAAATATATAAAGCAATTCATTTTAAGCTTAGATAAGACATGACTAAGTCACTGAGTCATATTTATCTGTGAAATTTATCTTTCCACAGAAAAGCTACTGCACAATAAAGAAACAGGTTTGGCCGACTGTCAGAAGGGAACAGAAATTATGAGGGTTGTTTTTGTCAATATCCGTACTCAGGACCGCATCTGCCATGAGGCAGTATGGTACCTCTTTAAAAGCGGCATTTTGCCGCTCCAATGCGGACGATTCGGGCGCCCTCCAGATAAATCGCACCTGTCTCTTTAAGAAACAGGTGCGATTTACATGCTGAGCGACACAGCGCCTTTCCGGCTGCTGGCGTCGCTCCGTACAGTGCAGTGACACAGGCGGCTGATGATGACGTCACACCGCCTGTGTCACTCAGCGGAGCCGCGGCTGCCAGAAGAGCTGCCTAAAGACGGGAGCCGCGCGCTGTGGGACCACCCTGCCCGGGGGTAAGTAGAAGTTTTATTATTTTTACTGTCCAATCAATTAATCAAATGTGGCCATATATATATATTAGGGGGCGATTACTGCTGTAACGGGGGCGTAGGGGGTAGATCTTCTATATATGCTTATATGAGGCCAGATTCCTTTTTTCTACTGGGGAGCCTGTGTACATTTATAAGGGGCCAGATCCCTTATAAATGTATATATTTATATGGGGGGGCCAGATTCCGTTTATTCTGGGGGGCTGTATATATTTATATGAGGGGCCAAATTCTTATTACACTGGGGGGGCTGTATATATTTATATGTGGGGCCAGATTCCGTTTATTCTGGGGGGCTGTATATATTTATATGGGGGGCCAGATGCTGTTTATACTGGGGGGGGGGGGCTGGATATATTTATATGGGGGGACGTATTCTGTTTATTCTGGGGGGGGGGCTGTATATATTTATATGGGGGGGCCGTATTCTGTTTATTCTGGGGGAGGGCTGTATATATTTATATGGGGGACCATACTCTGTTTATTCTGGGGGGGGCTGTATATATTTATATGGGGCCGGATACTGTTTATACTGGGGGGCCTATAAAAAAAAAAATATATATATATATATATATATATATATATTCATTAGGGGCAGCTATATATTTACATTAATCAGGGCAGGGAAGCACTCTATATAAATTCACATGTAACATAATAACAGAGTAGGATATATTAGTTATAGGATACCATACTTAGGATCACTTTGCATCATGTAAACCAAATGTTAGGGGTCTGTATTAATAAATTGGGGTGTTGTATATTGATTGGTGCTGTGTATGCTATAATTCCAGTAGAATATATATATATATATATATATATATATATATATATATATATATATATATATATGTAGGGAAGTTTTATATGTGTGGAGAGTGAGGTCAGTTGTGTTGTGAGGGGTATATATTATTTAGGAGCGCAGTGTTTTTATCCAGGAGACTTTATACTGTAAGTGACTGGGGTATTTTTAGGGACGCCGGGTGGAGATGCTGCATGGAGCTGAAGATATCTGGCCGTGAACTCACCTGTGATACTTCATGGATTGGAGAACCCGGAATAAAGTCGTCCTGATGGAAGAGATTGTCATCTATAAGGTACTAGATGCCACTAATGACTCCCAGAACCTGTAGTCAGTCACACAGTGTCAGGGAGCTGTTTGTAGGGATGTTAATTGTTAGTAAAGTTTTTAGCATTTACTGAACAGGGAGCGGGGGCAGCATTTTAATATTCGCCTCAGGCAGCAAATATGCTAGAATCGGCCCAGTCCGTACTACGTGCATAAATCTGGACACAAATGGTCACCAGCAGCAGGGGCATTGTGAGAGTCCTGTAAAAAATAATGGGCAAAAAATGAGCACAGTGCAGGTTGTGTCTAGAAAAGCCCCTGTAGATACTGGGGATTATTTACTAAGGGTCGCGGATCGCACTTTCGTTGGACTGTGCACTGTTTTTGGAATTTGGATGACTTTGACAGGTATTTAACAGGTGTTTGCGCTGGGATTGTATCACACGCGACCGGTTTTTTGGCGCAGCTGCGCTGGCTTTCATGCAACAGAAATCAGGGGCGTGCTGTCGGACGATCCGACTGATTGGGACTGAGCGCGGGATTTAAGATTGAAATTGTGTCACAAGCCCAAGCACTTACATGCACCAGGAAGAAGGTGAACTCCGGTGGACCTGAACAGGGAAGCGACACATGCAGGATATCGGGCGCACGATCTTAGTGAATGGCGGCACAGTGCATTATCATTGGACAATGCACTTTCCGTGAACTCTGTGCCCCATTGTATTCAAACTAGCATGCAGGTAAAGTGCAGGCAACGTGTCGGGGAATAAAAGCTGCATCTGAGTTGAGAGTCTTATACATTATAAGTCGTGAGTGTTGAAAAAAAAAGGGAAATTTGTGGCACCGACACATATTAAATAGGGTGCAGGAGGCATACCAGAAATAAAAATGGCACCCAATACCAAAAAACTGGAAAAACAGCATATTAAAAGTGCTCCAATGTGCTGTTTCTGAAAAGCCAAAATGGAGTATAAGGTGAGAACTACATACATTTTTAACACCTTCTTTTCATATTGGAAAGCCAATGGTGAGCTATAATGTCCCCAGTTCCATAGTCTATATTCTAGAATATTACCCATATGGAATTTGAACACTTTCTCACTTTATCTGTAGTCAAACATTACAATCTTACACCCTCACCATGCAAGATTGGTATACTGAGGACCCCAAGTTTGTCTATAGTAAGGGGTATATTCAGCTGAGTCTGAATGGGAGCCCCCAAATGCTCTGTTCCAAATGGCCGACCATGGGTGGGGGGAGGGGTTATTGCTCTCTGCTCTGATATCTTTTAATATAAATATATTATAAATATAATAATATCTTTAAACTATACTGATGTCTCACTTCTCCGTGGGTATTTTGTAATGACCAGTCCAAGACAATCGTTGTAACCGACCAAAGTACAAGGTCTCCCATGATCTTTGGTGCCGCAAGCAACTGCATGACTTGTCTGACGGGTAAATCCGCCTCATCTGGTTTCTAAGAAACATGAGTCATGGTATTTTAGCGTGTACATATTTGAGGATTCCTTCCTTTTAGGTTATTGCAAAACTAGTATCTACACTATATAAAGGTTTCACTTTCACATGTATATCACCATCTTTCTCTCAGAGCAGAGAACATGAAGCTTCTTCTGAGCGTTTCCCTGGTCCTGGCCACTCTCGCTTACACCCATGCCTCGGTGTATGATAATTTTAACAACTGCCTGAAATATTTTTACAAGAACCAAATCCCCAGCGGGTTTCAAGGCATTGCTTTGCCTGATCTCTTTGATCGCAATAATTTTCCAGATGGAATGAATCAAAATGACCTGGGTTCTCCAGCCTATATATGCCAAACATATGAAAATACAGTCCGGTTTGCCACCCTGTATGACAGAGGGAGACTGATGCCCCTGTACTCGGCCTATATCATTGACGTAAAGCCCAAGGATGTTCCAAGTGAATGTTACCGTCCTAAGAATTTCCAATATGAGCCTCAGGTATGTATTTATGTCATATATTCTTTCCATTTACAAATCCTCCTTAGTATATCCAATTATTTTTCCTTTAACTGAGATACATTTCTGTCACAAATACATAATATATTATTAGTATATCACAGTAGATAAGGTTGAAAATAGACATTCGTCGAAAAGAAAAAAAACCCTATAAAGCTAGTGCCAATCGGCCCATTATCAGGGAGATTTAAGCCCCGATCCGAAATTGTTTGTGTTATTGCCAAAAACCTGTTGCCTTTCTTAGACCTTTGCCAGACTACATGCAGGTAGTTGGAGTCCCCTATTTCTCAAATAAATTTTTTCCTAGAAAATTTTCTCTGAAATGTTGACAAATTTCAATATACTTTGCTGTACATTAACCAACCAAAGTCAAAGGGTTATGTAATAGGGTTCTGACAATATTGACCCCCCTTAGAGTACATCCGATTGGCCATAAAACCTGGAGCAGGTGAAAAATTGAGCAGAAACAAATGTGCACTTGGGCTGTGAACGGAGGTGTAACTAGAAGGTATATATGGTATGACACTCAGGCACATGGACCATTGCGGCCCCATAACATGTTTCAACCCCAAACTTGGAGATGGATTATTTTGATTAAGGGATCGATGAAGGTCTCATCACTAAAGCCTCCTATACTAAAAACGCTCTTTATAGAGTATATTGACTACAGTTGTGAACAAATAGTAAAAATGTTCTGATGGCATCTTCTTTTCTTATTTTTACAGCTGGTTTATCGGGGAGTGGATGGAAACATGATGCGGGATGCCGTCACAGAATTAAAGAATTATAACACCCAAAGAGGGATTGATCAAAAAAAGGAGAAAAACAGACCCCCTTACCTCTTAAAAACAAGCCAGTCTGGTGATAATGACTACACGGATAAGGATTATGATAGGGGGCATTTAAATCCCTGTGGACACCATAGCGCCGGTCAGGATAGGTATAAAGCTACTTTCACCTTCACCAATGTAGTTCCAATGATAAAAGAATTGAATAATAACATTTGGAGTCAGTATGAAGTGGAGATGACTGAAATGTCAGTGAACTGTAAAGACATGTATGTAATAGTGGGGATAGTGCCAGGGAACATACGGGTGCAGGGCAGTAGGTTAATCGCTCCCGGTTATGTGTGGAACGCCTACTGCTGTGTCGATAACAATGATAAGCCCATAACATCTGGAGCTGCACTTGCTGAAAATATCAAAAGAAGCCAACTTCAGAAATTTCCGAACATTGATGATTTTCAAGCCAAACTCAAGAATCTTTTGGGTGTGTCTCAGGATATTGAGTTGTTTCAAAATAACTGTAAGCCTTAGAATGGTAGATGATCCAGTTGCAATAGAAGATAGACCTCATCAAGATGTTTGTAATTAAGCCATAAGACCCACACACCTCCCCGCAAAAGTTTTAGAGCACCATGGTAACATACAATTTAAGGACACCCAACTTACAGATGACCCCTAGTTACAGATGGACCCCTCTGCCCACTGTGACCTCTGGGGAAGGTCTCTGGATGTTACTATAGTCCCAGGCTGTAATAATCAGCTGTAAGGTGTCTGTAATGAAGCTTTATTGATCATCCTTTTTGCCAATACAGCTAAAAATTTTGAAATTCCAATTGGGACACTGGGACAAAAAAACTTTGTCTGGAGCTACAATTATAAAATATACCAGTTCCAACTTACATACAAATTCATCTTCAAGGGAACCTCTCATCGGGGACCTCTTTTTTCACTAAAGACAGGTTGCAGGAACCCATTACAGCTGCATTGCACATATGCCTTTCTGCCTCTTCTAAGCATTTACATTACAATATAATTCTGTGTTATAATTTACCTTGCACCCTGACAGAATCATCTGTGTAGTCCCAGGGGTTGGGTTTTGGTTTGGATGCATTTCAAAAAACAACATGTGACTTGTCTGTGCTGCAAACTCCTCAGCTCTCAGCCCCCACCTTTGTGCTCCTGTACAGCTCCTCCCTCCTGGTCCTTCACAGAGCTCAGAGCCTGGTGAGCTGACATCAGTAAGGGCTGTACAGGAGCACAAAGGTGGGGGCTGAGAGCTGAGCAATCTGCATCTGTCTGGGTGCAAGGTAAGTGCAAGGTAAGTTATAGTACACAATTATATTATTTGCAACGCAGCTGTAATGGGTTTTTACAACCTGTCTTTAGTGAAAATTAGGTCCCTGGTGACAGGTTCCCTTTAAGAACAAACCTAAAGAACCTATCTTGTATGTAACTCGGGGACTGTCTGTACTACAGAAATCTCAGTAAGGCCAAAGGTTAATGTCTCCATAATGTGACCTTGTGACTTCGGAATATGAAACATCAGTTTCTCTTCCCTAATAAATCCTATGTTGTAACATGGGACTGATACAACACAATGCTATTTAGCACTTTACTATAATGATCGTGTTATGATTTTTTCTCTCTCGCTTGCTTCTGTTCCAAGAATTCTCATCTCATGATTGTTGTCTGGCAATAAACCTATAAGTAGATCTATAAGCAGATATGAAATCTGAGTGATGCATTTTTGTACATATTTATGTTTCTACCTCTGTATTGCATGTTTCTACCTCTGTATTGTGTATATTTATATAATTATGAGGTTAAATCAAAACAGAACACAAGAGCCCCTGAGGTTAATTTGCATATTTTTTAAAAGTCCCTTTTCATGTAAAATATGTCATTAACGGCAAAAAGAAGAACGGATCCTGTATCAGAGCGCTTATGCCAGCGTGTAAGTAGGCCTGGGATAAAACCTCTGAATCCATGTGGTTGATTTCCTTTAAATTTATTGGTACATACTATACACATTCCATGTAAATCAACAATATATTATATAACTACCGTCTGCTTTTACTGGAAGATCCTGATTTAGCAAATACCCTTACTGTAAAGCGCAGCATAACCCAACACCGTAACACAACAATCCATCGGAAGCTTCTTGTTATACACTTCACCAATTAGCTGCCTTCACTTTAGTGAAATATAAGAGTTTTTGGGTTATATTACTGCCGGGCTCCCAATAAACACACCTAGAAGGGATGTGGTTTTTACATTTAAACAATAGGACAAGTTTCAAAAAGGACAATAAAATATATACTTATGCTTTTTGTATTTTATGTTGCCAATATCTATTTTTGCACGCACTTGCAAAATGCACTTACATGCACCAGGAAGAAGAAGGTGAAGTCCAGCTGACCTGAGTGGGTAAGAGACACATGCAGGATATCGGGTGCACGATCTTAGTGAATTGGGGCAGATGTGCATGATCATCGGACAATGCACTTGCAATGCACTTTCGGACAGGTAAGTAAATGTGTCCCCTAGTGTCCAGTTTAAGCATCTAAAACATCGCTCATTTTTTTCAGAAACTCTCGGATTGCAGGGATGGGATCTATGGCTTTCCCAGTCACTGTTGTGTTTTTGTATAAGATGCCTTGCTGCGTTGTTTAGTCAGTTATGTAGAACCTACCTTCTTACTATATGCCACACAAACATGAAATCACATATATAACATAACTCAATTTATAGTCTAATCTATGTTTTTTGGCCATTTGTTATGCCTCCACAACACAAAATTGTAGGTGCTTTGCATTTGTAGCATCCAAATTTCTGAGGGTTTATAAGCATGGTTTATTAGGTTGCTGCCATGCTGCTGTTTGGGATCAGAAGATGCTAGCAAGCTCCATGCAAAACACACAACAAGGAAATGGGAAAACTGTTCTCCTATGATATATGACAGTTTTGTCATATAGAGAGCGATTAGACAAATCCCTAACAACCAGACAAACTGACTTTCAAGAGATAAATGTGACTGGAGAAGGCTTCTGTCCACACAGCTAGTTTAACCACTTCCAGCCCCAAACAGGGTCAGCAGGAGACAAAAGGGTTTGGTGAAAATCAATTAAACCAGAAGGGAAATAAGGCAGTGTTCAGATTAGTGCAGGACAGAATGCAATCTATGTGCAATATCACAGTCAGCAGCACATCTTCCACCACAGTTTACAGGCAAAGGATATCACTGAACCTCAAAGTGACACAGATGTTTTAGGAGTAGCTATCCCTTTGTATGTAATTGGCATCAAAATGCCCCACAAATAAATGAGCAACATTTGGGGCCATTTGTGACCCATTGGGGTCCCTACTACCTGATGGTATCTAGTTTAATTCTTACAAGGAACTATTTTTCTTTCAATCAATCTGACTTTTGAAGATGGAATCGAGCTTGCTTGAGTATAAATCTATAGTCTGAATTGAGGTATTCTGATATACAGCTGAGTTCCTGTTCAAATCAAATCAAAAAACGAGGGGGCACTGTCTCTGCCTGGAGAAATCAAGGTTTAATCACTAGAAGCGACAGGGATTTTATACTATGAGAACTGTCAATCTGTGGAATAGCCTGCCTCAGGCGCTGGTCACAGCAGGGACAGCAGAGAGCTTCAAGAAGGGTCTAGATGCCTCTTTACACCTAAGTAACATTGATGGTTATGTTATATAGAATTGTTTCCCCTAAATCCCTTCCTCATCCAATCCCTTCCCTTCCTTGGTTGAACTTGATGGACATGTGTCTATTTTCAACTGTATAAACTATGAATATCAGTATACAGTGCCCTGAGCACCACTACAACAAAAAGGATAAACAAAAAGGACTGTTTCTGATCTCCAAGTTCTCTGATGAATTGTCTGAGTTACATGTTGCTTGAACTGGAGTTTGAAAGAAAGAGCAAAAAAGAAATAAAAAGTAAAGATTCAGAATCTGAGATAAAAGAAAATACAAATCTTTGCAATAACTCCTCATAGGCTCTAACCAATAACTACTTAAAAAGAGACAAATTACTCTAAGACACACACATGTATATCGGGAAAATGGAAAAAAAATTGTAATTTCCATATACAAAGGAAAAAAATCTGAAAAACTACATGAAGGAATAACACTCCCTATACAGAAATGTCTGAAAACACTAGAAAGCTTACGGAACGGAAGTCAGAGCATCAGTTTCTTAGCTTACATTGTCACTAAGGAATTTAACAAGGAACAGGAACAACAGGAAACACGAAGAGCAATAAAAAAATTAAAAATGAATTTTATTAAACAGGAACATACAGCGCTCATATCTTTGATGAGCAAACAGAGACAATGTCAGACGGCCTGCAGGTAAGGCTGCATTCACACGAACGTATATACGGGTAGCATACATCCCCTTTTATTTCAATGGGCAATATGGTCATCCATTGACATGGCCGCATCGCCCACCGTACCCATGTTCTAGTTTCTCATGTATTACCGTTCTCTATGCACAATAGAAGTCTATGGGAATGTATAAAATACGGGTTGCATGCGTTGTGCACCATATGCTGCCGTATATACATACAGTATGCAGAACCCCTGGGAGGTGCATTCTGTCAGCCAGCCAATCGTCAGCCATTCATTATTTGCCAGTCCACCGTATTTTGTAAAGATGTGGTGCCATAGGTGCAAATACGGATTAAAATCGTCATGTAAATATGGATTTATACAGATCCATCCAGCACGGAGCTACAGGACCGGTGAAACCAAATGTTTGTGTGAATGCTGCATAAGGCTACATTCACACAGCACTGTAGCACGGCGGGCAAACGTCGGCGCCTGGGAGAGGAGCAGGGGATGAGCGCCGCTCACCCTTGCCCCTCTCCATAGTAATATATGGCGCATGGCACCGTATTTCAGCGAGAGATAGTACATGTCCTATCTTTCTCTCGGGTACGGAGCGGTATCGTGCCGCATGTGTGCTGCACCGTATCACTCACGTACGGCGCCGTGTGCCCATTGCCGTCTATGGGGGACGTATGTACATCGTATATACCTCCCCCATATGTATGTGTGAATGTAGCCTAAGGTGATAGCAAAGGGGGAAGCAAAGAGAATGGGGGTCATTTACTAAGGGCCCGATTCGCGTTTTCACGACGTGGATTTTGGCGCACGCGATCGGATTGTGGCACTTCGGCGCCGGCAGCACGCAACGGAAATCGGGGGACGTGGCCGTAAACCCCCCCCCGACAGATACGGAAAAACCGCCGCATTTAAAAAAAAAAAGTGTCGCTCGACAGGCGCTTACCTTCACCCAGGGTAGGACAGTGAACTCCGATGCAATCCGATGGTCTTCAGTGCAGCAGCGACACCCGGTGGACGTCGGAGGAACTGCCTTAGTGAATCCCGGCCGGACCCAAATCCACCGCAGAGAACGCGGCGCTGGATCGCGAATGGACCAGGTAAGTAAATCTGCCCCTATGTGTTTTCTATGTTTGTGTCACTTGTCTGTTTCCATACTGATGGCTGCCACACTATGCAACATAATAAAACCATAAAGGTGAACCCTTAAACATCTGCTATTAATGTAAAACACCTTGATGTTTGTGTTGCAAAAGCATACATTTTTTTTTTTAAACTTTCCGATCTTCATATTCTAGAGAAATTTTCTACCACCAAACATAGACCAGACTTTATTTTTCATGTAATTACATGTGTGCAGATAGGACTAGCCAAGCCCTACACAACCGACTAAACAAGCACTGCGGCAACATAATAATTGATTTTTTTTAAAGAAAAACAACAAGAAAAACAACAGTACCTGGAAAGCAAAAAGTGTACTTTTTAAAAATATCCTTATCTGGATTCTAACAATATAAACAGCGCCACAGTGGAAAACTCTGTCACGCAGACTTTTGCTGGGAGTGCAGAAAAATGGCAAATAAGTTGTACTTGTCCTAAAATATCAATGAAAACTTCAGCTCCTCCGACAAAAAAATTACATGTTACGCAACTCAGTACACCAAAGTATAAAAGAGTTATGGGTGTCAAGACATGTTGCAACCACATTGTTGTCCTCAGGAATGACTATCAACAATGAAGCGGTCATCAGTGTTGGATGTAGGCAAAAGACTTCACTTCTATACCTTTCTGTGACTCTTCCAGTCTCTGTATCTCTGGTGCGACCTTCTTATGACTCTTTGTGACCCTCTAAGTTCAGTGGCCACTTCCATCTTGAAGCTCTGCAATGAGCCTGCACAAAACTGTCCGAACAGGGAAGAGTATCGCAGCTAGAAAGATTGTCACCAATCTATCGCATCATCAAGGAATTCAAGGAGAGAGGTTCTATTGTTGCCAAAAAGGCTCTAGGGCGCCCAAGAAGGACCAGCAAGCGCCAGGACTGTCTCTTAAAAGTGTTTCAGCTTGGGGATGGGGCTCCCAGCAGTGCAGAGCTCAGGAATGGCAGCAGGCAGGTGTGAGGCATCTGCACGCACTGTGACACTGCGGAGACTCTTGGAGCAAGGCCTGGTGTCCAGGAGGGCAGCAAAGAAGCCACTTCTTTCCTAAAAACCATCTGGGACAGACTGATATTCTGCACAAGGTACAGGGAGTGGATGGCTGAGGACTGGGGGAAAGTCATTTTCTCTGATGAATCCCCTTTCCGATTGTTTGGAACATCTGGAAAACAGTTTGTTGGGAGAAGACAAGGTGAGCCATACCACCAGTCTTGTCTCATGCCACCTGTAAAGCCTCCTGCAGCCATTCATGTGTGGGGCGGCTTCTCAGCCAAGGGAATCGTCTCTCACAGTCTTACCTAAAAACACATCCATGAATAAAGAATGGGACCAGAATGTCCTCCAAGGGAAACTTCTCCCAACCGTCCAAGAGCAGATGGTGATCAACAATGCCTTCTCCAGCGTGATGGAGCACCTTGCCATAAAGCAAAGGGGAGAACTAAATGGCTCAGGGAACAAAACACTGAGATTTTGGTTCCATGGCCTGGAAACTCCCCAGATCTTAATCCCATTGAGAACTTGTGGTCAATCATCAGGAGACGGGTGGTCAAACAAATATCAACAAATTGTGACAAGATGCAGCAGTGATTGTGCAGGAATGGACGGCTATCAGTCAGGATTTGGTCCAGAAGTTGATTGAGAGCTGCCAGGGAGAATTGCAGAGGTCCTGAAGAAGAAGGGACAACACTGCAAATACTGACTTGTTGCAGTAACTCCTTCTCACTGACAATAAAAGCTTTTGTTACTCATAATATGATTGCACTTGTATTTCTGTATGTGATAAAAACATCTGACAAACCAGAGGGCAACAGATCATGTGAAAATATAAGATTTGTGTCATTCTCAAAACTTATGGCCATGACTGTACCTTCTACAAGGGGAGGAGTGGTTACCTTTTAGCACAAAAACGATAACGCGTTTTTCCATAGACTTACAAAAGTCCCCATAATATTCTATGGCAGTAGGGTTCTAAAGTGTAAACAACTTTCCAGACAGCACTTGTCATTCTAAAGTTCAAACTTTCTGCTTGTCTGGTAAACAAGTCTGTTTTTCTTTTGGAAAACAAACTGTGGAAAATTACTACAAACTTCTCTGAGAGATAGAGATACACAGTCAGACATGTCTCTCAAATTTCATTAACCCTTTTTTACTAGTCTATACAGATACGGTAATAATACACAGAATGTATATTACATATCTATATATTAATGCAAGTTAACCCTTGATGTAAAAGAAAGTAAGAAGTGGACATAGGGAAAAGATTGAAATGTTCACTAATGTCCAAAGTTCAATGCTCCTCTATTTCAGGCTGCTATAATTACACCTCTCTCCAGGAGCTAGATAAGTCAAGGTTTCCTTTTACATTGGTGATGAGACATTATTATAGGTTATTGTTATAAATATTAAATTCCACTTTCACTTTTCCTTAATATTTACTTTCCCTATTACAAATACACCCTATAATTTATATATTTGCCATCATATGTGATTCTTTATGAGATATTGTAATATTTCAATTCTTTTGTTTTTTTTTAATCCCAAATAATCATTAGTCCAAAATAAAACTCATGTACCATATTTTTCGGACTATAAGGCGCAAAAAAATTCTTTGATTTTCTCAGACATCAAAGGTGCTCCTTATAGCCTTATATACACAAGAGCTTACAGTCTATGAGGATGAGGGGGTGACACAAGAGCTTACAGTCTATGAGGATGAGGGGGTGACACAAGAGCTTACAGTCTATGAGGATGAGGGAGTGACACAAGAGCTTACAGTCTATGAGGATGAGGGGGTGACACAAGAGCTTACAGTCTATGGGGATGAGGGAGTGACACAAGAGCTTACAGTCTATGAGGATGAGGGGGTGACACAAGAGCTTACAGTCTATGAGGATGAGGGGGTGACACAAGAGCTTACAGTCTATGAGGATGAGGGGGTGACACAAGAGCTTACAGTCTATGAGGATGAGGGGTGACACAAGAGCTTACAGTCTATGAGGATGAGGAGGTGACACAAGAGCTTACAGTCTATGAGGATGAGGAGGTGACACAAGAGCTTACAGTCTATGAGGATGAGGGGGTGACACAAGAGCTTACAGTCTATGAGCATGAGGTGGTTACACAAGAGCTTACATTCTATGAGGATGAGGAGGTGACACAAGAGCTTACAGTCTATGAGGATGAGGGGGTGACACAAGAGCTTACAGTCTATGAGGATGAGGGGACGACACAAGAGCTTACAGTCTATGAGGATGAGGGGGTGACACAAGAGCTTACAGTCTATGAGGATGAGGGGATGACACAAGAGCTTACAGTCTATGAGGATGAGGGGGTGACACAAGAGCTTACAGTCTATGAGGATGAGGGGGTGACACAAGAGCTTACAGTCTATGAGGATGAGGGGGTGACACAAGAGCTTATAGTCTATGAGGATGAGGGATGACACAAGAGCTTACAGTCTATGAGGATGAGGGGTTGACACAAGAGCTTACAAACTATGAGGATTAGGGGATGACATAAGAGCTTACAGTCTATGAGGATGAGGGGGTGACACAAGAGCTTACAGTGTATGAGGATGAGGGGCGGACACAAGAGCTTACAGTCTATGAGGATGAGGGGATGACACAAGAGCTTACAGTCTATGAGGATAAGGGGGTGAAACAAGAGCTTACAGTCTATGAGGATGAGGGGGTGACACAAGAGCTTACAGTCTATGAGGATGAGGGGGTGACACAAGAGCTTACAGTCTATGAGGATGAGGGGTGACACAAGAGCTTACAGTCTATGAGGATGAGGGGTGACACAAGAGCTTACAGTCTATGAGGAGGAGGGGATGACACAAGAGCTTACAGTCTAAGGGGATGAGGGATGACACAAGAGCTTACAATCTATGAGGATGAGGGGGTGACACAAGAGCTTACAGTCTATGAGGATGAGGAGGTGACACAAGAGCTTACAGTCTATGAGGATGAGGGGGTGACACAAGAGCTTACAGTCTATGAGGATGAGGGGTGACACAAGAGCTTACAATCTATGAGGATAAGGGGGTGACATAAGAGCTTACAGTCTATGAGGATGAGGGGGTGACACAAGAGCTTACAGTCTATGAGGATGAGGGGCGGACACAAGAGCTTACAGTCTATGAGGATGAGGGGGTGACACAAGAACTTACAGTCTATGAGGATGAGGGGGTGATAAAGGAGCTTACTTACTCCTATCATATTTATCTTCTATCATCCATCTACCTATCATCTTCATTTCTCCTATACAGTCCCATATTACAGATACTTACCTACTACTGCTTGTAACTACAAAGTGTTATTATTGTGCAGGGGTAAATGAGCCTCTTACTGACTGTGAATGTTCATAAAATTGTTTTATTTTGGGGCCCCACTTTTAGTTTTGCCCAGGGAGGACAGACAGGGACAGTGATCTCTAAAGCTGTTACCTGCCCACTTGCCTCATGTATCGTAGGTGACACAGGACAACCACGAGGACGGTCCCTCCCCAAGCTACAGTGCAAACAAGACATATAAATGAATAACCCAAAAAGCAAGGCCGGGGGTCTGGGTCACAAAACAAAGATAGCCTATTCAGTACAAGAGGGATAGTCGAAGGTTAAATAGGCGAGATTAATAAACCAGAATAAAAAATATAATAGCAATGGCAAAAGTGGTGGTGTCCTCCCTTGGTCTGTATAGACCTGTATATGTGTCCCTTGTCCTCTGTTATTCCTCAGGGTAATATGCAATACTTGTCTCTAAGCAAATATCTTCACTTGTTCTGAGGAATAGACCCTCTATACCTCTATACAGGTTACTGGGATTTTTTATTATGTATATTTAGGTGTTTGACCATTGGTGGACTTTTTCTGTGTATTTTGTCTTTTTAAATGGATATGTATTAATTGATCTAATAAAGTGTTATGTTATGCTTTCTACATTTTGGTTTTTGTTTCCTCTCCCTTGTGATGAACTAACATTTAGAATATATTGTACAAATGAAAACTCCATACACTTGTCGTGAACATCAATGAATGATCCAATAATATGACAACCATACCGAACAGTAAAAATTGCGGAAGAGGTCTTGGTTGGCCGTCTAACCCTGCAGGACCCCGATTACCAATCTGTGCAGTTACCACCCCAGCGGGAACACATAATCTGATAACCGTGCCACTTATCCAAAATGGGGTAACCATACCTCCAACGGACCCAAAATACCTTATTGAATCCCTGACTTGCACCACCTGCCAGAATGACAATCCTCGGAGATGTGGGCTTCTTCTGCTCCTTTAAAACACCCAACATTGTTCTTAGCCCTCCCACTGCCCCCTATGTCCAATGGAAATGTGAAACGACATGGCCGTGGACTCCTTTCCCCCTTTGGGTGCAGGCTTGATAATCCAGGTCCGGACTGCACTATGCAGTTAATGTTTTTCGCCCTTTCTATACGTTTCCCTGCTAAGGGCAGCACGGTGGCTAATTGGGTAGCACTTCTGCCTTGCAGTGCTGGGGTCCTGGGTTCTAATCCCACTCAGGGTCAACAGAGTTTGTATGTTCTGTGTTTGCGTGGGTTCCCTCTGGGTCCATCCGTTTTTTCCCACACTCCAAAATATACTGGTAGGGTGATTAGATTGTGAGCCCCATTGGGGACAGGGACTGATTTGACAAGCTTTGCTCAGCGCTGCGTAATCTATGAAATTTGGGTACTGCCAAAATAGCCCTCCTCATTTTATAGCCCTTCTGACAGGAGGCCAAATATTTTTTGTACAGTAGCTTTTCCATGGAAAGATAAATTTCACAAGTAAATCTGCCTTATTCCTTGTCTAATCAAGTAAAATGACTTATGAATTATGGACTGATGGGGGGGGGGGGTTATGGGGGGTTATATCTTTGGGCAGGTGTCCCTAATACATACCAAAGCCATTGGTTGTTTTAGGACACTAGTAAGAGTTTGCTAATGTTTTTGTTAATAACATCATTTATGCAGAAAGACATAGCAATCCAGAAAGCAATTTACTGAAATGGCCTCACCCTCTCTAAATATTTAATCCTTCTTATCTACATAGTATAATCTAAGCATCACATGTGTTTTCCACCTCAGACCTCCTGTACAATACAGACGCTATGTTGGCCACATTTCCCAGTCTGACTTCTCTGATATTATCTATCATTCCTCCGGATGGGACTAGTGTCCTGTACTGCACATACACCTGTACTTTACATGTAATCCCCACAATGGGTGACCACAGTTCCCTCAGACCCAGGGGAGTAATGCTGGGGTGCCCCTGGCTGATGCAAATAGGACTCCCCTTTCTGGAGGCCGCAGGCAGATCTCTCTCTGCTAGCGGCCTATGACCCAGGTCTGTATAATGCCGTCTGTGATGACCAGCACATAAATATCACCTGGGGGGGCTGTTGTGAATTTTATATGATGGGGGGCTGTTATGAATTTCATGTGACGGTGGGGACAGTTATGAATTTCATGTGACGGGGGGCTGTTGTGAATTTTTTATGACGGGAGGCTATTATGAATTGTATATGACGGGGGGTCTGTTATGAATTTTATGAGACGGTGGGGGCTGTTATGAATTTTATGAGACGGTGGGGGCTGTTATGAATTTGATATGACAGGGGAGGTTTGTGAATTTTATATGACGAGAGGGGGGGGGACTTCTGTTATTAATTTTATATGAGGGGGGGCTGCTGTTGATTATATATGACAGGGGTTCCTATGTATTATTTAGTATCTATAGATGGCATCATGTTGCGGCTAGAGAAGAACGCGCTAGTGTTCTGTGTGATCACCTGGTGTATTATAGATGGAAGCCAGAAACCGGAAGTGACGTTCTAGGGAGCTAATGATGGACATGGAGCAAGGATACTTTGATGCAGGAAGCATGGGAGGTAGGAGAAAGAGAATCCATTGATGGAGGGGCATGGAAAGGGGAAAGATAAGATCATAATGTAGATGGTTTTAAAAAAGGTAAGAGAAGGTAATAATGGATGGAGTAAAGGGTATGGGAGGAGGTTGAGGAGTGATGGAGAATCTATTTTAAGTCTAATATAGCTACATTGAAAATCTTGCTATTAGCCATGTGTCTCCAGTCCTACAGATCAAAGGTATATACTAGGTCCCGTGATGCAATGACTATAGAGATAATTGGGCAAATTTGCTTACCTGGTCCTGTTGTGATCCCTGATTCGAACGGTCTGACGAAGATGAAGTCAGGCGCGATTCACGAAGCTCGTGTGCCCGATATCCTGCATCCGTCGCTTCCCCGCCGAGGTCCGCCGGAGTTCACCTTCTTCTTCCCGGTGCTTGTAAGTGCATTGTCTTGCGACACAATTCTAAATGTTAAATCCCTCGCTCAGTCCGAATCCGTCGGGTTGTCCGTCGGCCCCCGATTTGTGTTGACGTGCGACACAATCCCCGGCGCGATGTGGCGCAAAACGGAAATTTGTGATTTATTTATTACATTTAGGGCATTTAGGACAGCATGATGGCTTAGTGGATAGCATTACAGCCTTGCAGCGCTGGGGACCTGGGTTCAAGACCCAGGGTCAACATCTACAAGGAGTTTGTATGTACACTGCGGGTCCTCCGGTTTCCTCCCACACTCCAAAACATACTGGTAGGTTGATTAGATATTGAGCCCTGTTGGGGACAGGGACTGATTTGGCAAACTCTCTGCAGCGCTACATGATCTGTGTGCACTATATAAATAAAGGAATTATTATTAAATTATGGAGCAGCACACTGTGCGACACAGTAGGCCTTCTCAGCCTGATAGTACAAACTGCAGAAGACTGAGACATAGATGGAACACTATTTCCTTTGTCACCAGTCCATAAAGAGCAGCCAAAGCCTTGACAACCTGAGCACCTCATGTATGCCTGGGCACCTGCAGAGTAAACATGAGCCGCAGGGGCTAAGACACCAAAAAGCCTGCAGACATCTGAGGCTCCTTCTGCTGCTATGGTTGGTTCAGTCAGTTCCACCTCCTCCCTAGTCACAAGCCGGGCCGTATTTCTGCCTAGGCACCAAGGACATGCGGTGTCTAGGGCGGCCAAAATGGGAGGGCGTCTAAAGGGGCGCACATTTCCCCTCAGAGAGGTAGTTGGATTAGTGGTGGCATAGTTGTTTTGTAAGTGTGCCAGCCTCAAGTTAGAGACACTTGTCAGCAGCATCAGAGCATTGGTCACGGTGGTGGTGCAACACCCTCGCCGATGCAAGGCGGAAGAGTGGTTGCGAATACGTCCCACCATGTAGCTTGCAGCCTGTGTAGGGTCTAGTCAGCCCCACAGCATGTCACTACATCACACTACATAGTCCTTATAGGACACAGGGGAACATTGCAGTGGTAGATCCTGCCTGGCAAGCCAGGAGTTAATTCTTTGATGTGATGTAAAATGTGTCATCCAATCACATGTACTATCCTAATGTATTGTAAGCTGAGATGTAATTGGAGGAGTAGCCACCACCTGACCAGGGGGAGTAACAAAACCCCTGGCCAGGAATGTTCTAGAGAACAGTTCTCTCAGAAGAGAGTAGAGAGCAGTCAGACCTAGGAGTCTGCAGAAGCAGACTAAAGTTACTCCAGTACAGACTCTGTACAGCTAGCATACCAGACCAGAGCAGGAAGAGCCTAGCCCCTGCCTGAAGAGTGGAACTAATAGCTAGTTTAGTGAGGAAAGGGGTATCATCCTACCTTCAAGGGTGATACCTGAAGCAACCCAGGACAAGCTGAAGCATCCTTCCAGGACACAGCTACCTCCCAGCCTGCCATTGCATCCAGGCTGGTGATCTACATCCTGTGGCTCCCTCCAACTACATCTCAGCACTCCACTACTCTGTTAAAGGCACGTTGCTGCGGTTCCTGTCGGTTCCAATAAAGAACTGTAAGTTGTTTTTGTTCAACGTCTGCCTCCGTCTGGTCCCTGCTACTACGGCTGCCATCATCACAGGCACCCTGTCTACCACACAGAGACTCATACTCTAGACACCAAAGGGTTGCCCCAGGGAGATCCGCTATAGCAGCCTCTCCCTCATCATTTCTACCCAACACCACCCTGCTGGAGACCTGCCAGGCTGTAGGACAGCCCTTCGGTTCCCCCATACCAAGCACCATGACACTAGCGTGCCTAGGCCGCAACCGCCAGCCACTCAGGTACTGCGGGCCCTGGCTGACTCCAGGCCCCGAGAAAAGGCTAGGCCCCGGTGGGGGATGTTGCAGTGGCGTCTCCACCAATGAGGGGAGAGTAAACAAAACCCTTGTATCTGTGCGTTAGTGAGGGTGGAGCACGGATGTTCAGGTTCAGAAGGTAAGTGTATGAGTTCCAGAGGGGTGGGTGAGGGGGGGAGGCACATGCCTATTGAGCGAGTCACTGGGGATGTTCAGGCAAGGGTAGACCTGAGGTGGGGGTGGGGGCGTTTAGTGCAGAACTATATATATATATTCTTAATCAAGCTACTGAAGAAGAAGCTTCACGCTTCGAAACACGTTTAGCATAAAATTGAGCAGCTACAAATTTCACAATATCTATATTATATACTGGTGGACTATCCTTTTGAACACAAAGTCTCGCTCCGGAGCTAGAGACACTATTAGTGCCGCGCGCACTGCAAACGCTGAGATCACTTGATACCAGGATCGGCTAGTTTGGGCTGCGGGAGATGTAAATCTACTATCTACACTACAAGCCAGGCACCAGCGTTACCAATGGCGTTCCTAACGCCACTGCTGAGCAAGGAACGAACCCAGCCAGCATAGTCTGGAGGCTTCTCACACGGCGTTCCCCAAAACGGGGAAACAACAAGCGCAACTAGGGATCTGAAAAGTAGGAGCCACGGGGAAACAATATAGCCCGCAAAGGAACAACAACACCAACCCAGCGGAATATTAACTAACCGTGAGTGCCGGACGGCATAGCAGACAGTTGCATATTATAAAAATTGAAATTGCACAATATAAAAGTTGAAGTTGTTCAAAAGATTGAAGCTGCTCAAAGAATAACTTTTTAATAATTTTTATTATTTTCTATTTTTTTTACGAAAACGTGTGCTGCAGGCATTGGGCCCTTTGACATGAAAGCACAAACCTCCTGTAGTATTTTACCCCTTGGTCACAAACCACAATGCATATGTGCTAGACAACAGACATAGACCTTACACATTAAACATATGTGACGACCTATCTCTGTTTCTTCCTCCATAAGAATTTTACAAAGGTACCTTGTCCAATATTTTATTTTTCCTTTTTGTTTATGTATATTTTTTATCTCCTCTTGTGTATGAACACAACGATAAATTACTCACTGGAGAACAACCAAGTTGGTTTCACAACCAGTCTATACTTATTGGGACCCATAGGGTAATATTATCATTGTTTAGTCCATATGAAGGGATTTTTCTATACACTTTACCCAGTATCTGACTGTCTGACACCTTGATTGCAATATCACATACAATCAATATGTGTTGTACACCATGAACATCACTCGTTTCTTTGGAACTTCAATCACTTTATTAGTTTATTACTTTCTTTGGAACTTCAGTCACTTTATTAGTTTATTACTTTCATGGAAAGTCAGTCGGTTTATTTCAGTGTTTACATAATCGATTAATCCTTCCTCTTATGTTATTTTACAACTAGCAGCTACACTATATAGAGGCTCCACTTTCACATATTCCCAACCATCCTTATCTCAGAGCAGAGAATATGGCGCTTCTTCTGAGCGTTTCCCTGGTCCTGGCCGCTCTCGCTTACACCCAAGCCTGGGTGTATAACAATTTTGACAACTGCCTGAATTTTTTTTATAAAAACCAAGTGCCCAGTGGTTTTCAAGGCGTTGCTTTGCCTGATCTCTTTGACAAAGATGACAAAAATCTTCCAGATCTGATTAAAAGAAGCGACCTGGGTTCTCCAGCCTATATATGCCAAACATACAATAACATAGTTCGGTTTGCCACCCTGTATGACAGAGGGAGACTGATGCCCCTGTACTCGGCCTATATCATGGAGGTAAAGCCCGAGAATGTTCCAAGTCTATGTTCCCGACCAAAGAATTTCCAATCTGAGCCTCAGGTAAATATTTCTTTTATATATTCTTTCCATTCCCAAATCCTCCTCAGTCCAGCTAATTTTTTTACCTTTTAACTGAGGTACATTTCTATGTGTGCTATTTTAGTCTTTACTCTATGCAGCACATAAAGCACTTTTTTAAGTCACATACCATACTAACATCTTCTTGAGAGTTGTGACAAATATTATGTCCAAAATGTTGTTAGAGGGTATCTGTCAGCAAAAGTGACCATTGTCAAGCAGCCAAATACCGTCCAGATCATGTTTCTTTCATGGCCCAGTGTGGTGGAATCATCAAGAAAATCTACTTTAAAATGAGATGTAAATTCATTATATAAAGTCAAGGAGGTCGAGATTTTTACATTGAAGTCAAGTCTCTTCCTCAGAAAGCATCCTTAAATGTATTTGAAGGTCCTAACATCATTGACCAGACCTCCTAAAGTCCGATACATGTTGTCAATCACAGAGGAGGAGGTGTTCAGAGCTCCACACCTTGACTTCAGTGTTATAATCTCCGCCTCCTTGACTTTATACAACCAATTTACATCTCACTTCAGAGTTGATTTTCTTAATGATGCCACCACACTGGTCTGGAGGTGTTAAATATAAGAGTACAGCAGAGGATGCACTGATAGTGTCAGTTTGTTTTGTCCTGTCTCTTCCTACCCCAAAAACTGGTTCATTGATTTGTACCACACCTGCCTGTCTCCTGCAGACTCTGCTCTGGTACACCAATAGTTAACCTTCTGTAAGTGACAGAATCTCTCTCCACTCCCATTGCCATGCTGTCTAATGTCAGGGTACTGATCCAAGAACCTTCTGGACTGGGAGTATGGATTCTCACATAAGGTGTTGTGGATCAGTACTTTTTGTCTGCTATAGTTTTGTACTTGGTTAGTTGTATTATTCTGTCATTCTGTATTCTGGTATTGTTGACCCTTGTCTGTATTCTTGTCTATCCATTTATCTAGTGATTTTGTACTGTGTTTGTTCTTTTGTTTTTGACCTGTATTGTGCGACTGTCCCTCTCCGTTTGTATTGTCTTGTCTTTGTCTCCATGTTTGTACTTTGACGCATGTAGGAGTGTTGACCAGATGTCTCTTACTGCTTAGGGTAGGTGGGACAAGTAGTCAGTTGTTTTCTCTGACCCACTGTCTCTGTCTGTTTCACCAGTCTGCCTATTCCCTACCATTATAAAATAAATTGTTGGGAATTGTGGTGTGAGGAGTTCAGAATAAAAATTCTTCATAGAGCAAAGGGTAAAAAGTAAATGACCACCACCTATACCTAAGACTAGTCACAAGACATTAATATAGGTCACAAAAATATGAAATTATTCTTTTACTTTTCCTTAATATTTACTTTTACAAATGAACCTCATAATTTATATTTTGTGTCTTTGTTTTAAAATTTAATCATTTAAAAAAATATATAAATATATATAAATAAAACCGTATTATTGATATATAATGTACTTATTTTTACAGCTGGCTTATCGGGCATTGAAGAAGGGAGACATGACAGCGGATGCCAGTAAAGTACTAAGCGATTATAACGATCAAAAAAAAATTGACCAAACTGACCGCATGAAGAAAAACCAAGCAAAATACCTCTTAAAAACAAGCCAGTCTGGTAAAAGTGATTATGAGAAAATTCAGGATTATGATAAGGGGCATTTAAATCCCTGTGGACACCATAGCGCCCATCAGGATAAATTGACAGCAACTTTCACCTACACCAATGTTGTACCAATGATAAAAGAAATGAATAATAAAATTTGGAGTCAGTATGAAGTGAAAATGATTGACATTTCAAGAAGCTGTGATAATATGTATGTAATAGTGGGGATCGTGCCAGGGAACGTACGGGTACAAGGCAGTAGGTTATACCCTCCCGCTTATGTATGGAACGCTTATTGCTGTGTAAAGGGAGGGGGACCATTCCAATCGGGAGCTGCACTTGCTGAAAATGTCAAAAAAAGCCAAATTCAAACATTTACAATTGAAGAATTTCAAAAAAAACTGGAGAAGCTTCTGGATGTTTATCATACTATTGAGTTATTTGAAAATAATTGTAAGCGTTAATAAATGTCAAGAGGCAGGAGAACATAGACCTCATGGAGATGGTTGTACTTTAGCCTTGAGAACCAGACCCCTTCACCCAAAAGCTGTGGGTAAACCAAAAGTTTACATCAAAATGGTAACATACATTTGGTTAAATTGACAACAGGGATTCGGCTTGGGTCTTGCATGTATAACATAACGAAATTACGACAATCTATGTGAGGCCGTAGGGTTCAGTCTCTATAATGTTCTCCTGACCTAGTGGCTTATACGTAATCTCTGGGGCTGATATAATATGATGCTATAAGACACTTTACTATAATGATGGAGGGTTATGATTTTTTTTCTCTCGCTTTCTTCTGTTAAGGAATAAAAAATTATTTTCATCTCATAATTGTGCTTTTCTGGATCAGATTTCCATATAGGTATATGGCCTGTCAGAAATAGGCTATAGGAAACTTTCCATGTGAATTCACATCTGAGCATGGTGTATATATATATATATATATATATATATATATATATATATATATATACACTCACCGGCAACTTTATTAGGTACACCATGCTAGTAACGGGTTGGGCCCCCTTTTGCATTCAGAACTGCCTCAATTCTTCGTGGCATAGATACAACAAGGTGCTGGAAGCTCCTCAGAGATTTTGGTCCATATTGACATGATGGCATCACACAGTTGCCGCAGATTTGTCGGCTGCACATCCATGATGCGAATCTCCCGTTCCACCACATCCCAAAGATGCTCTATTGGATTGAGATCTGGTGACTGTGGAGGCCATTTGAGTACAGTGACCTCATTGTCATGTTCAAGAAACCAGTCTGAGATGATTTCAGCTTTATGACATGGCGCATTATCCTGCTGAAAGTAGCCATCGGATGTTACAGGGTACATTGTGGTCATAAAGGGATGGACATGGTCAGCAACAATACTCAGGGAGGGTGTGGCGTTGCAACGATGCTCAATTGGTACCAAGGGGCCCAAAGAGTGCCAAGAAAATATTCCCCACACCATGACACCACCACCACCAGCCTGAACCGTTGATACAAGGCAGGATGGATCCATGCTTTCATGTTGATGACGCCAAATTCTGACCCTACCATCCGAATGTCGCAGCAGAAATCGAGACTCATCAGACCAGGCAACGTTTTTCCAGTCTTCTACTGTCCAATTTCGATGAGCTTGTGCAAATTGTAGCCTCAGTTTCCTGTTCTTAGCTGAAAGGAGTGGCACCCGGTGTGGTCTTCTGCTGCTGTAGCCCATCTGCCTCAAAGTTCGACGTACTGTGCATTCAGAGATGCTCTTCTGCCTACCTTGGTTGTAACGGGTGGCGATTTGAGTCACTGTTGCCTTTCTATCAGCTCGAACCAGTCTGCCCATTCTCCTCTGACCTCTGGCATCAACAAGGCATTTCCGCCCACAGAACTGCCGCTCACTGGATGTTTTTCTTTTTCGGACCATTCTCTGTAAACCCTAGAGATGGTTGTGCGTGAAAATCCCAGCAGTTTCTGAAATACTCAGACCAGCCCTTCTAGCACCAACAACCATGCCACGTTCAAAGGCACTCAAATCACCTTTCTTCCCCATACTGATGCTCGGTTTGAACTGCAGGAGATTGTCTTGACCATGTCTACATGCCTAAATGCACTGAGTTGCCGCCATGTGATTGGTTGTTTAGAAATTAAGTGTTAACGAGCAGTTGGACAGGTGTACCTAATAAAGTGGCTGGTGAGTGTATATATACACATAAATTATTAGTATGTTTAGTAATAGGCCATGGTCTCCATTTCTCAAAATACAGTATGGAGTGCTCTTAGCATTGCTGTTGATGTTCTCACTAGAAGCCCGGATCTTTATGGAGTTCTTGTGGCTCAGAAGATAAGAGCCCACACTCGTACATCAGGATGATTCTGGTCACACAGTTATAAAAACCCTAATCAATCCCTATTAAGACCTGGCCCCAGAGGATTTTGCTCCCACCCTGACATGTTCACCCACACTTCTCCTCAGCTCCCTATACATTTTTCCAATATATTCAGCCCTGCTGATGCATGTAATTTTATATATCACTCCTATGGTCTTACAGTTGATGTATCGGTGGATCTTGTATCGGATATGCAACACCCCTGCCAACGTGTAGGCAAGGGAGTGCTTGCGAATGAGGCCCTCCATCTGTAGTATCCCTCTAGAGGAGTCTGATCAACTCGCTTTTAGGGTGATAGAGTCTATTAGAGTCAATTAGCAGTGGTAGATTCTGCCTGGACAAGCAAGGGTTAAAACTATGTAATTCATGCTATCCAATGATGTCCCAATCTGTAAACTTGAGTGTGATTGGAGAGTGAGCACTACCTGACCAGTGAGTAACAAAACCCCTGGACAGGAAGTGACAAGTCCTCTTTAGGCCCAGCTCCTGACTGAGGAGCATCATCTTTGGGCACATGCTCTTGCTACAGGCCTCCTTGGCCTCAGATCTCAACATAGAACACACACTGAGAGAAGGAGACAGAGTGTCAGTGCACCACTACCACAGACACACAGAACACCTAGAACAAAGCTGCAGCTTCCATACCTGGACACAGCTACATCCCAGCCTGCATCTACTACCAGGCTGGTGAATCTACTCCAGAGGATCACTCTCCATGGCCACTCCAGTAATCCGGAATCTCCAACAATCCAGCATCTGTTCTGAAATCGTTTTAGCCCGTTGCCTGCAGTTGTTACTTTTGCACAACGCTGCCTCCGTCTGGTCCCTGTATACGCCTGTACCATCAAGGGCTTCCCCATGCACTACCCAGGGACATATACTACGGACACTAAGGAGTTGCCCCAGGGAAAACCAGTACTCTGGTTCCCAGAGCTTTCACTTGTTTTCATTTAGTTCATTGAATTTTTTATCTACTAAATCTGTCCACGCAAAGTCCCAATTTTGTGTGTCAGGGAGGGATATTTTAAAAAATCTTAATAGTCCGACTGAGCTCCGGAACGCCCCCTAATTTGAAGAATAGTGCAGCTGTGCCACAAAATGGTTGTGTGTGACACAATAGTAACCCGGACACTTCTTAAATACATGTGCAAGCAGTTTGCGCCTAAAAGAACGTGCAAAGTCTGACAGAAAACTGGCGCAAAGCCCTTGGTAAATGGGCCCCATTGTGTCTTGCTTGCTAGATTAGATTTACAGCCACTTCATGTAGTCTCAACCCAACCTGCATGGATGAAACATCTCAAGTTGAAAGATACAATTTATTAATATTTCACAAGATACTGAAAAATATGAGGGAGGCCACGTATGTGATGCGTAGAAATTGGAAATCTTTTGTTGCAAACTTTTAGACTCGGAGAATGCTGTTATTACCATAAAAGAGGATCAACTTTAAATTAACAATCCTGATTGTGGAACGTGTGACAGAAGGTGTTCACATACTTTTGGCTACATAATATAATAAGCAAATTACAGGGCAGACATTTTTACTTTAAAAAAGAGAAAAGTTCAAGATTTAATGTATTTTCTGTATTGTTCTCTCTTTCTTCCTGCATGTATCACCGTGTCCAAATGAGTTTTCCTCCCATTCTCACACTGATAGCTGATTGATAAGGAGAAGCTGATAAAGTTTATAGTGGCTTAACCCATTACAGACCTATCTCCTTACAGAACTAAATTAACAAATATTGAAATATTCTCCAGATCTGTAAGGAGTTAAACTTTAGCGTCCTCTTTTTATGAACTGCTTTCAGATATAAAACGCATTTCAAGGGGTAAGAGGGAGGAAAATGTAGGAGGAAGATTTAGAAGTAACTTTCTCTAATATACTATATTACACGTGTAGCTTGTTATTTACGCTATTAAATTTCTAACATTAAAAAAACCCACAAAATTAGATGTGCTCTAAACAGTCTTATTTTTGTTAATTTTAAAGATCCTCGCCAGGGCTTCCTTCACCTCTTTATTTCTTAGAGTGTATATCAATGGATTTAACATGGGAGTCACTGCAGTGTACATGATAGAAAACACCATGTCTTGTATCTCAAAATGCACTGAAGGAGGCTTCACATACATAAGAAGGGCAACACCGTAGAATATAATTAACACAGTCAGGTGGGACGTGCATGTGGAGAAGGCCTTCCATCTACCACTGGTAGACCTGATACGTAGGATGATAAGAATGATTTTAATGTAAGATGTTAAGCTTAACAAAAATGGAAAGAGTCCAAGAACTAGACTTTCAATGTATAGTAGGATGTAAAATTGTGTATGACTACATGTTACCTTCTCCAAAGCTTTGATATCACAGAAGAAATGATTTATCTTCGTTGAAGGACACAGGTCCAACTGGTAGATCGAGAAGGTCAAAAATAAAGAGTTGGCACATCCTGATATCCACGTGCCCAGTAAAAAGGGGACATACCTCTGCTTACTCATGATCATATGGTAATGCAAGGGTTTACAGACGGCCACATATCGGTCATAGGCCATCAACGATAACAAGATGTCCTCCGTGCTCGCGGCAAACATGTAAAAGTAGAGTTGGGTGAAGCATTGCTTGAAGGATATGGAGTTATTCCCAGAGAGAATCATGTGCATCAGTTTCGGAATAGTGGATGAGTTGAATATCATGTCTACAGATGATAAATTGCAGAGAAGAATGTACATGGGGGTATGTAGATGAAAATCAACAATAACGGAGGTAATAATAGTGACGTTTCCTAACACTCCAATCAAGTAGATCAATAGAAATATACAGAAAAGAAATAGGGGATTTTCGGTTGAGTTGGAAAATGCTGTCAGGTAAAAGTCGTAGGTCTGGTTATCCATTAGACTGAGTTTAGGTTCTGAGATGAGATGGTTACTTTTCTTGAACTGTGATGTGGTCCATTGAATGGCTTGGGATCTATAAGAGAAATAGAATTAAGTAGGTTTTAAAAGAAATCATAGGAATTTTGGAGCACATTTCATGGTTTAACTGGGGATACCTAACTGGAGGTCCAGGACCGCACATCAAGCTTCCATGTACCACCAGTGCAGAAGAATAAATATGGTGTCTTCCATATTGAGGAGATGCTGTGCGCGTTCTCTGCGCTGGAGTCGGGTCCGGACGGGATTTATTGAGGCAGTTCCTCCGACGTCCACCAGGCGGTGCTGCTGCGCCGAAGAGCAACGGAACGCTCTCAAGTTCACCGGCCTATTCCTAGTGAAGGTAAGTGCAAGCTCCGCGACACATTTTATTTTAATGTGCGATGCGCCACAATCCGATCGCGTGCGCCAAAATCCCGGGGCAATTCAGGGGAAATCGGCGCAAATCGGAAATATTCGGGTAACACGCCGGGGAAAACGCGAATCTGGCCCTTAGTAAATGACCCCCAATGTCTTAACATTCCATGACTTCATTGTATGTCATGGTTTGCCAATAGGGGCACGGATCAGACAGACCACCCTAGGACATCAGGAGCGACGGAGAAGGTAAGTAAAATTTTAGTTTTTTAAAAATCCCACCCAAGCCTAGTTCCTAATTTATTCCAACTCTCGGTTAGCCCCTTTAAGCCATAGTGATTTTATTGGGCATAAGAGATGATCTGTGATCTTCAGCCAGGTTCCCATTGAAATGGCTGTGGTGAGGTCAGTCATAACATTGATCAGAACCCCTCAGATGGCACTGTCACAATCAACCACAGTATCTAAGGAGTTCCCAACAATGAAATCTATTCCCCATCAACATGAAGTGAGGTGTTAATGCCTTGTCCTGGTAGTAATGGGCCTGATGAATACTCCTGTGTCTGCCATTGATAATTTTGTATTAGGTTCTTGTCTAATCTGGGTCAAATAGTCTGGATGTAATACATTAATAGCATTAACAAGATCATTAACAAACTTAAAAAAAAAAACATTTAAAACCATAAAACAATTTATGAGAAAAAGAAAGGTATAGCTTTTTGAAGATGATATGGCCATATCACCATAAATGTGCTCATAAATGTGTCATTTATACAATTTGCTATAAATAAAACAAGCCAGAGAGTCCCCTCCATAAAGAATTCAATAAGTTACAGACACCCCACATTTTTTAAATGAAAACTAGAAAAACTTGCTGCATTCTGAAGGTTTAAAATTGGATATGCCCAGTTACATATGCAGACAGTCCCAGGGTTACATACAAGATAGGTTCCATAGGTTTGTTCTTTAGTTGAATTTGTATGTAAGTCGAAACTGTATATTTTATCACTGTAGCTCCAGACAAAAAAATTTTTTTTTGCCCCAGTGACAATTGTAGTCTCAAAATGTTTTGCTGTAATTATCAATAAAGCTTCGTTACAGACACCGCACAGCTGATCATTGCAGTTTTGCAAGTTTTCCCTCCTACAAAGAACAGGGAGATCTAGAATTTTTATTGTAGGCCACCTCAACTGTTATTCTACAGCCATTGCTTGTATTGACTTCACTGGTTACCACATGTGCCACATATGTATAATGTTACCACAGACTCAATAAATCCCACGCCAACCTTAGCCTAAACTAAAGAGCTGTCCAAGAACACCAGGGACAACATTGTAGACCAGCACATGGCTGGTATTGGCTACAGGACAATAGGCAGCAGCTTGGTAAGAAGGCAAAAATCGGGGCTTCACGCAAGATCTCGCCTCGTGGTGTAAGAATTATTCTAAGAATGATCAGGAATTTGCCCAATACTACATGAAAGGACCTGGTCAATGACATGAAGCGAGGTGGGACCACAATCTAAAAGGTTACCATTAGTAACAAACTACTGCATCATAGATTAAAATCTTACAGGACAGGCAATGTCTCCCTGCTCCGACCAGCACATGGCCATCTAAATGATCCAGAAGAGGAATGGGAGAAGGCCATGTGGTCAGATGAGTCAGAATTTTTTTGGTATCAACTCCACTTGCCATGTTTGGACGTAGAAGAAGGATAACAACCCCCAACCTCCCGACCTTGAAGCATGGGGGTGGAAAGATCATACTTCGGGGCTGCCTTTTTGCAAATGGCAGGATGACTCCACCGTATTGAAAGGAGGATGGAGTAGGCCATGTAAAGCATGATGTACTCATGGAAGATAGGTCGTGGCTGGGTCTTCCAATATGGCCATGACCTGAAATGACACCCAGGGCAACTAAGGAGCGACTCTGTAAGAAGCATTTCAAGGTCTTGGAGTGGCCAATTCTCCATTATTGAACCCAATCCTAGATCTTTGGAGGGAGCTAAAACTCAATGTTGCCCAGTGACAGCCCCGAAACATGAAAGATCTGGAGAAGATCTGTATGGAGGAATGGTCCGAAATCTCACTGCATTGTCTGTGAACTACAAGAACTACAGGAAACATCTGATCTCTGTAACTGCAAACAAAAACTTTTTTTCATGCAGTAAAATTCAAATTAATCATTTGGAAATCATACAATGGGATTTTCAAAATTATTTTTAAAGATCCTCACAGGTGAAGTGTCTCTACAATAAAATTCACAGACATCTCCAATCTTTTTAGGGGGGGAAACAATGCAGCGTATCACATACTGTACTTATTTCCCCCAATGTACATTTATATAGACATTTAAATAGAACATTGCACAACTTCTAAGCTACTGACCAAAAATTATGTGTATTGCTGTGTACTGTAATGAGAAATAGAATGTCTACCCCATATACACTTGAGTATAAGCCTAGTTTTTCAGCACAAAAAAAGTGTGCTGAAAACCCAAAGTCGGCTTATACTCGAGCAAAAAAAATATAGGTTTTACCAGGTTTTTGTGGTAAAATTAGGGGCCTCGGCTTATACTTGGGTCGGCTTATACTCGAGTACATACAGTATATGGTTTGGTTCTTATAAGTTTTTAAAAACAGGTAAGAAAACCTCAGATGTACGACACACAACAGATTCCAGCATGTCATTATTTAAAAAAAAAAACTAGACCAAAAAACAGAGGCAGTGTGTTAAACATTAAAAGGGTATTCCCATCTGGGCGTTCACATTAAATTTAATTCATCTGCCATCTATCTATCTATCTATCTATCTATCTATCTATCTTTCTTCATTTGGATGTTATTAAAAGAAATTTACCTAAGTGAAATTAATTTCTCATAAATGTCGCCATGTAGTTCCTTGGTTGTCCTTGGATACAACCACACTTGCACTCTGGCAGCAGTGGCCGAGCATGCGCTACTAAGTCGTGGCTGAGTATCTGGATTCAGCAATCATTACTACAGGATGGCTGTAAGACATTTAGTAACTCCTGGACATTTCATATGCAAAAACTATTAGTTTCTTTGTGCACTCACTCCAGCAGTAGGGGTCGTATCCAAGAAAAACAATGTCCTTTTTAAGTGATAACATGGCTACATTCATGGAAAATTATCTTCACACTGGTACAATTTTAATAACATCCAGTTAAAAAAATGTATATATAAATACCGTAGGAAATAAATTCAATTAAATGTGAATGTCTACTGCTTTCTGATATCTGTTACTGCTTTCATGGGAACAAAGATGATAAGCAGAAGTCAAATGAAATAAAGGTTGACTATTGTACATCCTTTGATAAAAAAAAACTGCATAGTAAATCTGGGCTTCTAATCAAATACTCTTGATCTTGTTTATCAGCAAGTGTGTCCACCTTCATAAAAGAAGAAGTTTGGGTTGTTTGACAAGGACATTCAAAAAGAAAGTACTTTTCCAATGAAGCTGGGATAGCTTATAAGGCCATTGTGAGACTATTTGACGTCCATCTTTCTATAGTGACACACATTATTGACAAGTGGAAAACACTGACACATGGAATGTCCATTTTCCTAATTTTAAGACCTTGTAAAACGACATGTGATACATAAAACCAGAAAAATCTAAAATGGTGAAGCATCTTTTTATCTGTACCTCCCTAGAAAAAACATCTTGATAAAAACAAAAACAATTTGTGTCTACAGCTCCAGTGCAGACCAATGCGTCTTCATGACTCCAGACTACAAACCCTGCGTAGTCTGATCCATGTCCCGCTGCACTCTGCAGCATAACCTACACATGGTTGAAGGGAATCTACATAAAAGGAATATCATGGATACAGGAGTTGTGGTCTATAACCTGATAGATGAATGGATCAGAACAGAATCTATATTTTACTCTTGGAACATTTTTTTATACCAAATCTATTTACCAATTTGAGGGATTTTTACACATTAATGCAATTTAAGGAATAATTCAGTTCGTATTGTTATAAGAAGTAAAAAAAACACACTGAGAATAATTTTAGCATAACACGTCTTATTTTACCTGCTTCCGGGTCAATACTGCGGAATGGAGAAGCAAAGTCTCGACAAGAAGAGATACAGAGGAGGTTTTATACCCTTGTGAGGCGCATACACAGGAGGTCTTCTCTAGGCAGACGGGTAATTGATGTCATTAGGGACCTGTGTTGTTTCTCATTACATGATAAATCCAGAATTCCCCGGTCACATAACACAATTCTCACTAATAATTTAGAGGTGTAACATTTTTAATACAAAGTAAATAGACAAATCACATTGAAAAGAGGAGACCTGATATGTGCTGGGTTATCAGACATGGAATGACATAAAAGTCACCTAAAAGAGTAAAGAACATCAAAGAAATAAGACCAATAAAAAATATACTCAAAAAGGTTTGAGAGAAAGATTTAAAAATTTTTTTTAATTAGACCAGACCCTAAAATGAATATAGACCCTTAAATAATTAGGCTCCACGCACATGACATATGCTACGCCCAGGCCCCAGTTGGAGAGGTAGAGGGATAAGCGCTGCTCATCTCTCCTCTCCAAAGCAGCCTACAGAGGGGGCAGTTCAAATGGCAGAAGTCGTCTCATCAATGCCCCCTCCCAGGGCCGGCGCCAGCATCCAGTAAACCTAGGCAAGTGCCAGGGCCTAAAACGGCTGGAGAGGCCCGCGTGACCCAATCTCAGTCCCTGGCAGTCTATGTCAGGGCTTTATATATCTTTGGGATGATAAACTAGGAAATAATTTAGAAAATTTAGTTTAGAATTTTTAATTCCACCACCTGAGTTAATTGCAAAAGGGGCCCACAGAGGCTCTGTCGCCCAGGGGACTATTGAAACCTAGAGCTGGCCCTGCTTCCTCTCTCCATCTCACTCATCCCCTTCCATCAGCCTGTGCCCTCCTATGTCCCCGCGTAATAAGCTCCTCACCACAAGCAATTGTTGTTTGAACTTATCCTTACAGTGAGCACCCCTTTCCCGGGACTCACCGCACACTGCTGGCAGGGAGCCAGCTAATGTTAGAGAAACAATTAAAAAGCAGATTACTACATAGATACAGCTTCAGAACCAATAACCAGAACCAAAATTACTATATAGATTCGGGAACTGAGCCAAGTTTACTACATAAATACAGGACCAGAACCAGAAGACTGTCTCCATGTAGCTCCCCTCAAAGAAGAACACAATAGGAGATGCTGTAGAATTGTGGGTTCATGTCTAATAGCAGCAGTTACTATAAATCTGGTGAAAGATGCCTGATTAGAGGATTTCTCCTTTTCTTCATTTTTTCCCTAGGGGACTTCTTCCAGCCATGACTCGTCTCTGCAGATTTAGCAACAGAAATATTTTAGCAACAACATAACACAAACTCAATACTGTTCTTCGCACAGTAGTCAATATAGGAACGGTGCACCCACAATGGCTAATATGGTAACAAGAGCCTCACAGTAGCCAATATAGTTACATTGTCCCCGTGGTAGCCAATATAGCTACAGTCCCCCATAGTAGCCAATATAGTAACGGTGTCATCACAGTAGCCAATATAGTCACAAGGACCCACATAACCACATAGTCAGTGTTCCTACTGTAGATAATATAGTTATAGCACTCTAACAGTAGCCAATCTATTCACATTGCCCCCACTGTAGTCAATCTAGTCACAGGGGCCCCACAGAAGACAATATAGTCACAGTTCTTCCACAGTACCCAATAGTCACATTGGGGGATACTTATCAGACACTGGCGCACAATCGCCTCGCCGCTGCAAATTCGCAGGCTTCTGCCTCTTGATGTATCCAGCTGCCAGTAGCGCAGCGTTTAAAGAAAAAATTGCAGCCGGCGACTTTTCACGTATGAAAAGTCGCCTGCAGCAGCGAGTGCGCAGGCGCGGGGACAGTAACGCCCCGCGCCGGCCCACTCCCGTCCGGCCGCGCACCCCCTTCACGCCCCACTGGCGTGAAGGTGGCGGATTGGGGAAAATAATCGCAAAAGCTAGCAATAAGCTAGCATTTGCGATTATTTCAGGGCCTCTGCGCAGAGGTCCTGATAAATATGCCCCATTGCCTCACAGTAACCTATATATTGACAGTGCCCCCATCATAGCCAATAATCAGTTTTTCCACAGTAGCCAATACAGTCACAGTGCCCCAACAATAGCCAATATAGCCAGAGTTCCCCCACAGTAGCCAAGTCACAGTACCACCCCTGCAGTAGCCAAGTCAAAGTACCCCCACAGAACCTACCTCACAGTGTTCTCCAACAGTTGCAAAGACCAAGTCCCCCGACAGTAGACATATTTCAAGACCCCCTCCCCAACTAGTAAGAATCCACTATAAACTAAGGAAAAATAAAATATTTGACTGTTTCTCCTTCTCTTCATATCTTCTTTATAATAATAATAATTGTTTTATTTATATAGCACCTTTTGGAGCTGTGGTGCAGGCAACATGTGAGGACACGTTCACCTTCATGAGGTCAGGTGTGATCATAGTACCTAGCGCAGGCGTAAGTGTCATCACAAGTACCTACTCTGACAGTGGAGCCAGGGGCTGCTACCGGGCCTGCAGGTTCAGGGGGCCGAGGTGCCGTTGTCACGAACTGCAAACATCTTTACAGGGACCCCTGACCCTGCTATATATAGTTCTCGATACGGCCATTGTGAAGTGCTTCAGTACTATTACACCATGGCCAATAAATCAATGGTATCCGTAGGATTACATGTATAAAGCTAGTGTGGCTATTCTACTCACTTTTGCATGCCCCAGCTTCCTTTACACAGATAGCGCAATATGATAATATCATCATCTTGAAAGAGGAGGTCAAAGGCACAGACAGGACAGGGATGGGGTGGGTATTGGTAAATATAATTTATTATGAGGCATAGCATACAATTATTCAGGGGTCCTGTATATTATTTATTAGTGGAGGGGGGGGCTGTGCATAATTAGTTAGAGAGGGGTATTACTACATTATTAATTATCCTCCGCCCCAATCAATTGTGCACAGCCCCCCTAAAAAATTATATACAGGGCCCCTGGAATAAATATATATTCCCCATAATAAATTATAAGGGGTATTCCTGTGACAACAAATCAATAAGATAGGAGCCAACTTGTTGAGCGGGGGGGGGGGGAGGAGACCCCTGAGGGATCATGTTGTACCAAGGATAAACAGAGCAGCCAGTTGCTCATGCGCAGGGTGCTCTGTTCATGTCTATGGTGCTGAGCCGAAAACTGGCTCTCATGTGTGACTGGCTGCTCTATTCATTGAATGTACAACAGGGGTACAACATACAATCCGTTGTGATCCCATCACTGAAACCCCCATCGATCAACAAGTTAGCTTAACTTTTTAATTAAGTTTGTTATGGGGCCCAGCCTCTCCTGTGCTCTGCTTCCACACATAAAAGGCGGGATACGGCCTTTCCCAGTTGGATCCCACCACAGAAGCAGTGATTAGGGACAGTGTGGGGACAACACGGAGGGTAGCCCTCAAATGCTCCCTCCACCTGTGCTAAACTTAATTTTTGTCAGATGCATTTTATCCTCCCTCTGCAATTATACATATTTGGGCTGCACCTGCTTATCCTACACCTTACTATCTAGTGTGGTACCAATGGCAGAAGTTGAGGGCAGAAAAATTAGGTAGTAGGATTTAAGGAGAAGGCCACCATTAGAGTATAAGATACTAGGGATAAAAGAAGACCGAGGTTTTACCTAATAGTGCTGAGAGTAGGGTTCATGATGTAATAGCTCCAAAGGGAAGGCAGTATGCACACCATATCAGTGACCATCAGTAAAGCCTGATGGTAGATTAGTACAAGGATGACTCAATATCTGAAGTTATTGTCTGTTTTTTCATCAAGACCTCATGCTGTTAAGTTCACACTAGTGTAATTACATAAAGTAATATCATACGGTGAATAATACTAACAGCTGCAGGGAAGATTAAGATGGACTTATTATATCCTCAGAGCAAAGGACCCACAATCCAAGTCCAAACACCATGATTGAAAGAGTTACAGATGATCGGCTCACGAGAAGCAAAAAGTGCCTAAAGATGCAGCATCATCTCCTGTCTATTTTCTATGAAATTTTTGGATGTTTGAAACGCCATCTGCTAGATAAAGATTGCTGGAGGAGGAAAAGACTTGACTTAAAAACATTGTGGAGGAGGGTGGAAGAGCAGGGTTGCTGGTTGTACTCAATATTTGTGTGAGAAAAGATGTGTATAAACAGAAATATATTTGGTAATCATGTCATCATGGAGAGGGAGGGAGAGGGAGCTGGAGAGGGTTCAACGTAGAGCCACAAAAATGATAAGGGGTATGGAGGGTCTTGGTTATGAGGAAAGATTAAAACAACTAGATTTATTTAGTCTGGAAAAGAGACGACTACAAGGGGACATGATTAATTTATTTAAATATATGAATGGTCCATATAAAAAATATGGTGGAAAGTTGTTTCAGATTAGATCAAATCAAAAGACGAGGGGGCACTGTCTCCGTCTGGAGAAAACAAGGTTTAATCACCGGAGGCGACAGGGCTTTTTTACTATAAGAACTGTCACTCTGTGGAATAGCCTGCCTCAGGCGCTGGTCACAGCAGGGACAGCAGAGAGCTTTAAGAAGGGTCTAGATGCCTTTTTACACCTAAATAACATTGATGGTTATGTTATATAGAATTGTTTCCCCTAAATCCCTTCCTCATCCAATCCCTTCCCTTCCTTGGTTGAACTTGATGGACAAGTGTCTTTTTTCAACCGTATAAACTATGAAACTATGAAACTAGGTGGCCCCCTACTTAAGAACACCCGACTTACATACTACCCCTAGTTACAAACGACCTCTGGACATTGGTAATTTATTGTACTTTATCCTTAGGCTACAATAATCAGCTATAAGAGTTATCACAGGTGTCTGTAATGAAGCTTTATTGTTATTCCTGGTTCTTATGACAATCCAACATTTTTAAAATCCAACTATCACAGAGACCAAAAAAAATTTGTCTGGGGTTAGAATTATAAAATATACAGTTCTGACTTACATACAACTTAAGAACAAACCTACAGAACCTATATTGTATGTAACCTGGGGATTGCCTGTACTCAACTAGTCAAAAAGTTGATGAAAAAGTTGGGTATAGTCTGAAGAGTGAACCATATAGGTTTCACAAAGCAGCGACCAATAAACTGTAAAGTGAGACAGCACAAAGCGGTACTTTGCATTATTTCAATAACCCTAAAATATCTGATTGTTGAAACACCTGGCCAAACCATCATGGTGCATAGAGTGGTTGACAAAGTGAGATCAAATGATCCAAGATCTATCAAGAGATAAACTCAACTTAGAACTTTTGCACACCACCAAGATTTAGCACCTACTCCTAAATATCATTGTTCCGGCCCAAAGAATAAAGGGGGGATGTCATGTAGAGAGCACAGTGAATGCCATAAAAAATGACGCAACTGTGTACAATTGTCCTGTACAGGCAGTCACCGGGTTACGTACAAAGTCGGAAGTCGGAACTGTTTATTTTATAATTGTAACCGCAGCCAAATTATTTTTGGTCTCTGTGACAATCGGATTTTAAAAATGTTGGATTCTCATAAGAACCAGGATTAACAATGAAGCTTCATTACAGACACCTGTGATAACTGTTATAGCTGTTTATTGTAGCATAAGGCTAAAGTACAGTAATTTACCAACATCCAGAGGTCCGTTTGTAAAAAAAAAAATTAAAAAGTTCTGTCTTTTGGAAAACGTTATAACGAAAACGTAAGAACTAAAAAAGACTGCGGCATTAAGGTGTTAACAAAAACTGTGATGAGAACCCTTTCCAGTCGCACTGGGGCCAGGAGACCACCTGCAGACAACGCACTTCGGTCGGTATTAAGGTTTGTTTCCTAGGGGTTGATCGAGATTGGGCCTTCAGAATAATTTAACTGGGGGGCACAAGGAATTCTCGCCTGACCATACTGACAAACAGGTCTATCCATTCATCAACACAATGGAGTTTATTGATCAGGGATTGTATTCCAGTTTTCTGGGGTACAAGCCTTGAAGTAATCTGAACTCCTGGTGCAATGCCACCGCTACACCAAGTGAGCGGAGAAGGGGGTCATATCTGGTGGCAGAGTTGGCCAGCTCAGGGCGTTCCTGTTCCGCACCTGCTCACTAGCTACACCCTACATAGCGGCAGGTTAAAGCGCAATTGGACACGAGGCAGGACATGTCATAGAACATGAGATTAATGGAACAGAACGGTCACTCGCAGTCTTATTTTTTTAGTTAGTTATCATTAGTCTGACGGAGCGGCGAGAGGTCAGTCGGATCCCTTGTTTTTGCGTTCTGTGGGGGTCTCAAGACCCCCACTGATCAGCAAGTTAGGCCCTATCCCGTGGATAGGGCCTAACTTTAGCTCGTTGGAAAACCCCTTTAATGGGGAGAAACACAGCCTGAAATTCCTGTATGTACAAGTCCTTATTCTGGAGTTCAGAGTCATCATGGTTGATTGTATCTAGTAACGTAATGATTTGTGTTCTATTTTTCACAATTTCCAGGTGTTTTCGTCCCATATGATTTATGGCTCCCTGAAGACTTTATAGGTTTGTGGCAGATTTAATGAGCTTCTTCCTAATTAGGTACGTAGTTTGTAATTAAAGAATCTAGTTAAACAATGGAGACCTCATAGATGATGGTGCACACCAGAAGATGAGGCCACCGGGGAGCAGAAGGCCGGAGGTCTATGGAGAAATCATCTCATCCCTCATGTTTCTTTTTTTTGTTTCTAGATGATAATTAAAAAGATTGTGAAATATTCCAACTATGGTCTGCTCGAGCCATCTTCATAGCTAACCGCGTCCATCTAAATAAATCCGGAACCCTGTAAGATTCTATAGACTTCTAGAATGTGTCTGGTAATTTGTAGGCATTTCACAGCATTTCTGGGTGATATTGACACTGAAACCTAAAAATGCAAAGACTTTTTTATCAATAAAATATACAGGAATATCAAAACTGTCTGTGAGGAAAATGTAACATTTACACCAGTCAAGGCCAGGGGGACCACCACAGTCCTGGTGCCTGGATCTATGAGTAAGTGCCCGGTTTATCATGATGTATTTTGATGGCAGATTTCCTTAAAGCTTTAACCCTCCAAAATTAAATATATTTTCATAAAGAGTCATTAGAAAGCATTGCCCCTATTTGTACATTGTCCTTCTTCGTGCCTGTAAACCTACAGGGCATCTACCACCGGGATGAAGGTTTGTAAACCAAGCACACTGACATACTGGTGTGTGCCCCCTCTTGTAGTATCTGATCTTATAATATCTTTTTATTCCCTGGTTTTCACAAAGAAAGGCATTTTAAATATATGCAAAAAAGACTGAGGGGCTCTGGGTTTCATAGGCTTTAATGGTGCCCACAGCCCCACAGTTCATTTGCATAACGTTTAAAGCTTTTTATTCTTAAAAACAAGGGTATATGTAGATCAAAGAAAAGTGCATCCTGCTCGTGGGGGCATGCACCAGCATGTCAGTGTGCTTGGTATACAATCCTAGTGGTAGATTTCCTTTAAAACGGTGGTCCCCAACCACCGGGCCATAGCCAAAAGAACTAAAATAAAGAACTGCAGACTCACCTCTGATGCTCCTTTTCTCCCCGCGGCTTCCCAGCAGACGACCATGCACGCTGCCAGTGTGCCAGTGTGCTTGAAGCGCGCAAAGAGCTGCCTCTGGCCGTCGTTGATTGGGAGGCTAAATGATGATGTGACACTTCTGCTGCTGCCGCTACACCCCCTGCAGATACAACTGCTACAGGATGCAGCCATGTGTATAGGAGAACACAGCATGTCAGGTTCTTGTGTAGCTGATGTCTGTGTCTCTCACATGTGTATTGGAGAAGAGAGCATGTCAGGTACTTGTGTAGCTGATGTCTGTGTCTCTCACGTGTGTATTGGAGAAGAGAGCATGTCAGGTACTTGTGTATCTGATGTCTGTGTCTCACACGTGTGTATAGCAGAACATGTCAGGTACTTGTGTATCTGATGTCTGTGTCTCTCACATGTGTATAGAAGAACATGTCCAGTACTTGTGTATCTGATGTCTGTGTCTCATACATGTGTATAGCAGAACATGTCAGATACTTGTGTAGCTGATGTCTGTGTCTCTCATATGTGTGTAGCAGAACACGTCAGGTACTTGTGTAGCTGATGTCTGTGTCTCACATGTGCATAGGATAACATGTCCGGTACTTGTGTATCTGATGTCTGTGTCTCACACATGTGTATAGCAGAATATGTTATGTACTTGTGTAGATGATGTTTGTGTCTCTCACATGTGTATAGAAGAACATGTCCAGTACTTGTGTATCTGATGTCTGTGTCTCATACATGTGTATAGCAGAACATGTCAGATACTTGTGTAGCTGATGTCTGTGTCTCTCATATGTGTGTAGCAGAACACGTCAGGTACTTGTGTAGCTGATGTCTGTGTCTCACACATGTGTAGAGCAGAACATGTCATGTACTTGTGTAGCTGATGTCTGTGTCTCACACATGTGTAGAGCAGAACATGTCATGTACTTGTGTAGCTGATGTTTGTGTCTCACACATGTGTATAGCAGAACATGTCAGGTACTTGTGTATCTGATGTCTGTGTCTCACATGTGTATAGCAGAACATGTCAGGTACATGTGTATATGATGTCTGTGTCTCTCACATGTGTATAGGAGAACACAGCACGTCAGGTACTTGTGTAGCTGATGTCTGTGTCTCTCACATGTGTATAGCAGAACATGTCAGGTACTTGTGTAGCTGATGTCTGTCTCTCCCATGTGTATAGGATAACATGTCCGGTACTTATGTAGCTGATGTCTGTGTCTCACATATGTGTATAGGAGAACACAGCATGTCAGGTACTCTTGTAGGTTATATATGTATGGCAGAACACAGCATACCAGGTACTTGTGTAGCTGATATCTGTGTCTCTCACATGTGTATAAGAGAAGAGAGCATGTCAGGTACATGTTTAGCTGATGTGTGTCTCTCATGTGTATATAGGAGAACACAGCATGTCAGATACTTGTGTAGCTGATGTCTGTGTCTCTCACATGTGTATAGGAGAACACAGCTTGCAGGTACTCTTGTAGCTGGTGTCTGTGTCTTTACACATGTTTATAGGAGAACACAGCATGTCAAGTACTTGTGTAGCTGATATCTGTGCCTCACACACAGGTGTAGGAGAACACAGCATGTCAGGTACTTGTGTAGCTGATGTCTGTATCTCTCACATGTGTATAGGAGAACACAGCATGTCAGGTACTCTTGTAGCTAATATGTGTAAGAGGGAAAAAAGCATATCAGGTACTTGTGTAGTTGAGGTCTGTGTCTCCCACATGTGTATAGCAGAACACTGCCAGGTACTTGTGTAGCTGATATATGTGTCTCTCACATGTGTATAGGAGAAGAGAGCATGTCAGGTACTTGTGTAGCTGATGTGTGTCTCTCACATGTGTATAGGAGAACATGTCAGGTACTTGTGTAGCTGATGTGTGTCTCTCACATGTGTATAGGAGTACACAGCATGTCAGGTACTAGTGTAGCTGATATCTGTGTCTCTCACATGTGTATAGGAAAACACAGCATGTCAGGTACTTGTGTAGCTGATGTCTGTGTCTAACATGTGTATCGCAGAACATGTCAGGTACTTGTGTAGCTGATGTCTGTGTCTCTCACATGTGTATAGCAGAACATGTCAGGCACTTGTCTGTGTCTCTCACATGTGTATAGCAGAACGTGTCAGATGCTTGTGCAGCTGATGTCTGTGTCTCCCACATGTGTATAGGAGAACACAGCAATTCTGGCACTTGTTTACCTGATGTCTGTAGCTGTCACATGTGTATAGGAGAACACAGCATGTCAAGTACTTGTGTAGCTGATATCTGTGTCTCTCACATGTGTATAGGAGAACACAGCATGCCATGTTCTTGTGTAGCTGATGTCTATGTCTCTCACATGTGTATAGGAGAACATGTCAGGCGCTTCTGTAGCTGATGTCTGTGTTTCTCACATGTGTATAGGAGAGCACAGCATGTCAGGTACTTGTGTAGCTGATATCTGTGTCTCTCCATGTGTATAGGAGAACACAGCATGCCATGTACTTGTGTAGCTGATGTCTGTGTCTCACACATGTGTATAGTAGAACATGTCAGGCGCTTCTGTAGCTGATGTCTGTGTTTCTCACATGTGTATAGGAGAGCACAGCATGCCAGGTAGGAGAAGATGTGTATAGGAGAAGATAGCATGTCAGGTACTTGTGTAGCTGATGTCTGTGTCTCACACATGTGTATAGCAGAACATGTAAGGTACTTGTGTAGCTGATTTCTGTGTCTCTTACTTGTGTATAGGAGAAGGGGGAGAGGGGAGGGGTAATAGGAGTGACATCACTTTCTCTCTCCATGTGTGCAGCCTCATTTGCCTAATACAGTAAACATTATTTTACAATGATTAATATCTGGATCAACTAGATAAAGGCTAGGATAGAATCCTTATGAGCTGCCCCAGAAGGTAGTATGGATAGAATAGGTGACATAGACCCAATGACAGGTGTCCTTTAAAGAAGAAAATTGCATAAAATTTCTGAAACTGAGTGTCTGGATTAGTGATCATATTATTTCAAAGTAATAATATATAGACAGTGGGATTTTTCTTCTTTTCCTAAATTTGTATTTTTTGACTTAGGTCTCTGTTTCCTGTCAAAAGATACATGATATAAAAATAATTTTGGGTAAAAAAAAAAAAGAAAATATATACATGTATTTACTATGGATAATTAATCGAAGAAATACGCCTGCTCGTAAGAACTGATATTAGCCGTGTATGTCACTGGCCAGTTATAGATGAGGGACGATTCTTCTTCTTTGGGGTTTGAGAAGTGATTTGGGTTCTTTCGGGCTGTAACAGAGAAGAATTACAATTGTAAATCCTTGTAGAAGGAGCTAAAAAAACATAAAATACATATATTTCTAAGTTATTCAGAAGGCGGATACCTTCACTACTTCTAATGTGTCAGGTACGCACAGGAGCTGTGGGTCCTAGTGGGATCAGATAAGCTCTGAGTATATATTAAGGAGCTGTATTTCCCCCCTATTCCTGTAACCGGGGTTAAAGTTTCAACACTGGACACAGGCAAAATACTTAATAAAAATAAATACTATAGTTTTGTTAAAATGGCGCCCTAAATGTTATTTTTAATACTTGTAGGAATAGCTTTCAGAATGGTGTGTCACCCCTTAAACATGTCACCAGGTTTTACCCCACTAGACTACTAGTGCCCTAAGGTAGGGTATTCTAAACATTGGACCTATTGTCACGGCAGGGATTTAGAGACAACTTTTTAAAATATTTTCTCTTTCTCATATTGAGCATTTTTAATTTTGAACATTAATAAAAGTGATGTTTTAGAATCACTATAGTTGTCCGGATACGGGTAATCTTGCGCTGCCGAAGGTAGGGTATGAAAGTCCTTTATAGAGTTGCCTCTTGTATGTGAAATTTACCCTGTTTACCTATAGAAAATCCTCCTCCTGCAACCACTAAACTTGACTCATCTCATGGGAAAATGGGCTGAGAAGAGTCATATTTGGAGATTTTTTGTAGGTAAATGGGTGATATTTCAAATAAAAGAAGAAATTCTAGAAAGTACATTTTATCCCCTACCTGAGGGGACTAATAGTTTAACAGGGTAAAACCTGGTGACAGGTTCTCTCAAAGAACCAGGCCATTTTAATTTTTTTTCCACATCTTTTGAAATCCATAACTTTTAATTTTTTCCATATACAGAGCTGTATGGGGGCTGGTTTTCTGCCTACCAAATTGTACTTCCTACTTTAATTGTTCGTGCCGTTTACTGGGAAGCACGACATTCCAAATAAAAAATTAAAAAATTGACTGCTCCATTTTTTTGTGGATTTCGTCTTCTTGGCTTTCCCTATGAGCTCCAATTGACACCTCTCATGTATTTTTTGGGTAAGCTTTATATAGGAAGTGGCTTCACCGCACCGTGGTCCCGACCACTTCCTATTCAGACGCACGAAGTGGTACCACGGTTTCGGTGCAGCTGCTTGTATATCAAGATCGGTTTAATAACATAACGAAAATAAGCGCCGGCACCAGCTCACCCTGAGCTGGTGCACGGCATGTGCAGCTTATACCCACCATCAGAAGTGGTAGGTTTACTTTAAAGGGGTTGTCCACTTTCAGCAAACAATTGATATTGTTTGTGTAAGGAAATGTTTTACAATTTTCCAATATACTTTCTGTATCAATTCCTCACGGTTTTCTAGATCTCTGCTTGCTGTCCTTCTATGGAAACCTTCTATGTTTACTACCAGTGGACAAAAATCTGACCACGCAGGTGCACAGCTAACAGTTAGTAATCAGAGCTGTGTGATATAACGAGCCGTGCACATGTGTGACCATGGACAGATTTCTGTCCACTGGAGGTAAACATAGAAGCTTCCTATAGCAGGACAGCAAGCAGAGATCTTGAAAATCGTGAGAAATTGATACAGATAGTATATTGGAAAATTGTATAACTTCTCTTAAACAAACAATATCAGTTATTTGCTGAAAGTGGACAACCCCTTTAACCATGTCTTAGTGAAAAAGCATAAAATAAAGGTTCACATCATTACCTTCATTTACAAAGAAATTTGCCAAATACTGTGATATCCAAATGGCATTGGCAGAGTGTGGAAAGGCGAGGTCACTGCGCCACTGGAAGCGGTTCACCTCTGGGTGCCACTGCACGGCATAGATGGGGTAATCCCGAGCTGTGGGAGGAGCTCAAATCAATATGGCTGCCATATCATAACGAATATTATCATTAGACATAGAATATTACTCACCCTCTATGGTGGATACAAATTCCACACCATTCTGATCGTGGTTTGTGGACAGAATTCGGTAAAACGTGGACAGCTTCTTATTGCCAAGGAAAGCCTGTTCAATGACCGGGATAATAATAGAGGAAAAAGATAATAATACGGTGTAGACATAGAAAACACATAGAGACACTCGCCATTGTCTTATGATTACCTTCGGAGTGATTCCAAAATGGTGGAAATTTGCTGTGATATTTTCCTGGGACACTGCCTGTAATAATTTCAAGGGAGCGTTGCCCAACATTTTGCTGGAAGAGACTTCTATACAAAAAAAGATGTAAAAAGCAACAGTGAATGGTGGAATATTAAGGGAACCCGTCAAATAAACTATTATCCATTTGTTATTAGGCAGATATGATATCTTTCATATGTTCTTTCATGGTCCAGTGCGGTGACATCATTCAGAAAATCATCATTGAAGTGAGATGTAAAAAGGTTTTATAAAGTCAGGGAGGTGGAGAGCTCAGCACTGAAGTCAAGCTCTCCCTGCCTCAGAAAACCCCCCTGTGATGTGATTGACATCATGCAAAACACTTTAAGAGAACATGTTATTTATATCTCCGGATGCAGGACAGTCAATGATAGAGACCAGGACATTCTGACAAGGAGAGAGCTTGACTTCAGTGCTGAACTCTTCGCCTCCATGACCTAATACAACCAATTTACATCTCACTTCTAGGTTGATCTGGTAGATGATGTCACCACACTGGGCCATGAAAAAAATGCCTCTACCAGTAGCAAATTATTAAATGGGCGGTTTGGATGGCAGTCTGGGACCAAAGGCTTCTAGGAGGCCCAGGGCACCAAAACCACTGCTAAACTTTGATACTGCCCTACAGTTGTGAACCATCCATGAGGCGAGTCGAGCCTCTTACCTTAGGCAGCACCATCCGCAGTATCAGGGATGCAGTCACTTGCTATAAATCACAGAACTTAAAGTCAACAGAACGGGCCCCATTCCTTTCCCAAGAAGCTTGGTTCTGGTACCCTATGTAGGTAGTAAATGTCAAACAAATATGGAAGTGGGTGTAGCCTCAAAGGTGAAAAGTATCTGGTCCACCGAAAATCTTGAAAGGGAGCAAGGAGCTCAGCTATGAGGATTGACCTTCTGACCTGTGTGACCATTCGGAATTCCAAAAATAAGAGTGTTCAGGGGCTTACTGTGACGCAAGACATGTGCCACTTACCGTCAGTGAGGATGAGTGGGAGGGATATGTTTTCAGCTGACGTGCTACTTAATAAGTCCATCTCAGATGTCAGGACAGTAAGAAGCTGCAAACCCAAACAAGTTCCCCATACCGGGAAATAAATACCAGAGGAGGCGGCCTGAGAAACAGACAAGAGAAAGAAACCTTATCCAGTAACACTACACACACACTTTTATTACTTTTCAGTTGCTTGAGTCGTGAAAGGGCTTGTTTTTTGTTAGACAACTTGTACTTTGTAATAGTGTTGTCTTATGTAGTAGTTGGAAAGGTTCTGGGTTACGTTGGTGGCTTTTAAGACAAACCGTGGGATAAGTCATTTTCCCACCCGTAATGCTATGTTAGGTGGAGCTTCAGGTGTATATTGAGGGTATAATAGCAGCTTTAGTCCAGTGAGTATCGTAATTGAGGCAACTACTTGGATCCTCTTGGTTGTGATTTCTCAGAGAGAATAGCCTCTCTGAGTGCAGTACTTGTTATTAGGGCTCTTCTGACAAGTCACTGGGTGATGAAACCCATAGGGAGCAGAATGGAAGCAAGACCCTTGAGGGCCTTTCTACTTAGAGGGGAAGTTCATATACTTTCCTTTTAATGGCACTTTCCTTTTAATCTCAAAAAACTAAAACAAGGGGCCACGTGGTGCCCTATACCACAGGAATCCGGTAAGACCTTCCTATTATTGTGTTGGCGAGCGTGGACACCCTAAGTTTTATCCTTTGCTAGCAGACTTTGTGAGGCTCATTGTGAGAGTCCGAAGGCCACACTTTCGTCGTGTTTCCCGAATATTTCCATTTTGCGCCGAATTGCCCCGGGATTTTGGCACATGCGATCGGATTGTGGCGCATCGGCGCTGGCTTTCACGCGACAGAAATATGGGGGTGTGGCCGTCGGACATCCCGACGGATTCGGAAAAACCGCGGAATTTAAAAAACGATTTGTGTCGCAAGATCAGCACTCACATGCACCGGGAAGAAGAAGGTGAACTCCAGCGGACCTCGGCGCAGCAGCGACACCTAGTGGATATCGAGCGTACGACCTTAGTGAATCCTGGCAGACCCGAATCCTCGTCGGACAACGCGCCGCGGGATCGCGACTGTACCGGGTAAGTAAATGGTAAATGTGCCCCTGTGTGTTACTTTTAGGCTTTACCTCTATCTTGGCTGCTCACCTCAATAGCTAGCCGATAAAATATCCCAGCAGTCCGAGCAAAGCTGGAACTCAGGATATTAACTGCTCCTCCAGGTAGCAGGACACTGAGGAAGAAAGAGGCATCCATCATAATACATACATTATTCTCCTGGTCCAAGAGGATTCGGCTAAACAGAGCTGCATCACAACCCAAAACTCACCCATTGATGGAATGGAATAGATGGAAATATTCATCCTCACTCAAATTCAACCTGAAAACAATAAACATATGAAAAGGTTCTCCTTTCTATAATGAAGTCAGACATATAAGATTAAACAATTGCCCATTATATTTTTGTCCTCAAGAAAGTTATTCAAGCTTTTCTCGAACATGTACAAAGGATTCACCATAACAACCCCCTGTGGTAGAGAGCTCCATAGTCTCATTGCTCTTACAGTAAAGAATTGTTGCGGCACATTTAATTACCCGGTCCTGTCGCGATCCAGCGGCGTGTTCTCCGACGAGGATTCGGGTCTTCCGGCGATTCACTAAGGTCGTGCACCCGATGTCCACCAGGTGTCGCTGCTGCGCCGAGGTCCGCCGGAGTTCACCAACCTATTCCTGGTGCATGTGAGTGATTGATTTTGCGAAACAATTCGTTTTTTAAATTCCGCGGTTTTTCCGAATCCGTCGGGTTTTCCGACGGCCACGGCCCCCGATTTCTGTCGCGTGAAAGCCGGCGCGATTGCACTGAAATCCGACCTCGTGCGACAAAATCCCAGCGGAATTCGGTGCGGCCGCAGAGCCCTTAGTAAATGAGCCCCATTGTCTATGGTGATGGTAGAACCTCCTTTCTAGGTGTAGAGGATGTCCCCTGTCTATGGTGATGTAGAACCTCCTCTTCTCTAGGTGTAGAGGATGCCCCCTGTCTATGGTGATGGTAGAGCTGCCTCTCCTCTAGGTGTAGAGGATGCCCCCTGTCTATGGTGATGGTAGAGCTGCCTCTCCTCTAGGTGTAGAGGATGTCCCCTGTCTATGGTGATGGTAGAACCGCCTCACCTCTAGGTGTAGAGGATGCCCCCTGTCTATGGTGATGGTAGAACCGCCTCTCCTCTAGGTGTAGAGGATGCCCCCTGTCTATGGTGATGGTAGAACCGCCTCTCCTCTAGGTGTAGAGGATGCCCCTGTCTATGGTGATGGTAGAACCTCCTCTCCTCTAGGTGTAGAGGATGTCCCCTGTCTATGGTGATGGTAGAACCTCCTCTCCTCTAGGTGTAGAGGATGCCCCCTGTCTATGGTGATGGTAGAACCTCCTCTCCTCTAGGTGTAGAGGATGTCCCCTGTCTATGGAGATGGTAGAATCACCTCTCCTCTAGGTGTAGAGGATGCCCCCTGTCTATGGTGATGGTAGAACCTCCTCTCCTCTAGGTGTAGAGGATGCCCCCTGTCTATGGTGATGGTAGTACCCCCTCTCCTCTAGGTGTAGAGGATGTTCCTGTCTATGGTGATGGTAGAACCTCCTCTCCTCTAGGTGTAGAGGATGCCCCCTGTCTATGGTGATGGTAAAACCGCCTCTCCTCTAGGTGTAGAGGATGCCCCTGTCTATGGTGATGGTAGAACCACCTCTCCTCTAGGTGTAGAGGATGCCCCCTGTCTATGGTGATGGTAGAACCTCCTCTCCTCTAGGTGTAGAGGATGTCCCCTGTCTATGGTGATGGTAGAACCCCCTCTTCTCTAGGTGTAGAGGATGCCCCCTGTCTATGGTGATGGTAGAACCTCCTCTCCTCTAGGTGTAGAGGATGCCCCCTGTCTATGGTGATGGTAGTACTCCCTCTCCTCTAGGTGTAGAGGATGTTCCTGTCTATGGTGATGGTAGAACCGCCTCTCCTCCATGTGTAGAGGATGCCCCCTGTCTATGGTGATGGTAGAACCACCTCTCCTCTAGGTGTAGATGATGCCTCCTGTCTATGGTGATGGTAGAACCTCCTCTCCTCTAGGTGTAGAGGATGCCGCCTGTCTATGGTGATGGTAGAAGCGCCTCTCCTCTAGGTGTAGAGGATGCCCCTGTCTATGGTGATGGTAGAACCTCCTTTCTAGGTGTAGAGGATGTCCCCTGTCTATGGTGATGGTAGAACCTCCTTTCTAGGTGTAGAGGATGCCCCCTGTCTATGGTGATGGTAGAACCACCTCTCCTCTAGCTGTAGAGGATGCCCCCTGTCTATGGTGATGGTAGAACCGCCTCTCCTCTAGGTGTAGAGGATGCCCCTGTCTATGGTGATGGTAGAACCACCTCTCCTCTAGGTGTAGAGGATGCCCCCTGTCTATGGTGATGGTAGAACCACCTCTCCTCTAGGTGTAGAGGATGCCCCCTGTCTATGGTGATGGTAGAACCTCCTCTCCTCTAGGTGTAGAGGATGCCCCCTGTCTATGGTGATGGTAGAACCACCTCTCCTCTAGGTGTAGAGGATGCCCCCTGTCTATGGTGATGGTAGAACCGCCTCTCCTCTAGGTTTAGAGAATGCCCCTGTCTATGGTGATGGTAGAACCTCCTCTCCTCTAGGTGTAGAGGATGCCCCCTGTCTATGGTGATGGTAGAACTGCCTCTCCTCTAGGTGTAGAGAATGCCCCTGTCTATGGTGATGGTAGAACCTCCTCTCCTCTAGGTGTAGAGGATGCCCCCTGTCTATGGTGATGGTAGAACCTCCTCTCCTCTAGGTGTAGAGGATGCCCCCTGTCTATGGTGATGGTAGAACCTCCTCTCCTCTAGGTGTAGAGGATACCCCCTGTCTATGGTGATGGTAGAACCACCTCTCCTCTAGGTGTAGAGGATTCCCCCTGTCTATGGTGATGGTAGAACCTCCTCTCCTCTAGGTGTAGAGGATGTCCCCTGTCTATGGTGATGGTAGAACCTCCTCTCCTCTAGGTGTAGAGGATGCCCCCTGTCTATGGTGATGGTAGAACCACCTCTCCTCTAGGTGTAGAGGATGCCCCCTGTCTATGGTGATGGTAGAACCTCCTCTCCTCTAGGTGTAGAGGATGCCCCCTGTCTATGCTGATGGTAGAACCTTCTCTCCTCTAGGTGTAGAGGATGTCCCCTGTCTATGGTGATGGTAGAACCACCTCTCCTCTAGGTGTAGAGGATGCCCCCTGTCTATGGTGATGGTGGAACTGCCTCTCCTCTAGGTGTAGAGGATGTCCCCTGTCTATGGTGATGATAGAACCGCCTCTCCTCTAGGTGTAGAGGATGCCCCCTGTCTATGGTGATGGTAGAACCACCTCTCCTCTAGGTGTAGAGGATGCCCCCTGTCTATGGTGATGGTAGAACCTCCTCTCCTCTAGGTGTAGAGGATGCCCCCTGTCTATGGTGATGGTAGAACCGCCTCTCCTCCATGTGTAGAGGATGCTCCCTGTCTATGGTGATGGTAGAACCGCCTCTCCTCCATGTGTAGAGGATGCCCCCTGTCTATGGTGATGGTAGAACCTCCTCTCCTCTAGGTGTAGAGGATGCCCCCTGTCTATGGTGATGGTAGAACCGCCTCTCCTCCATGTGTAGAGGATGCTCCCTGTCTATGGTGATGGTAGAACCGCCTCTCCTCCATGTGTAGAGGATGCCCCCTGTCTATGGTGATGGTAGAACCTCCTCTCCTCCATGTGTAGAGGATGCCCCCTGTCTATGGTGATGGCAGAACCACCTCTCCTCTAGGTGTAGAGGATGCCCCCTGTCTATGGTGATGGTAGAACCTCCTCTCCTCTAGGTGTAGAGGATGTCCCCTGTCTATGGTGATGGTAGAACCTCCTCTCCTCTAGGTGTAGAGGATGCCCCCTGTCTATGGTGATGGTAGAAACGCCTCTCCTCCATGTGTAGAGGATGCCCCCTGTCTATGGTGATGATACATAGAAGAGACAGGAGATCAGTGGATTAAATTGCATGTTCGCAATCTGAACATTGCATTACATGATATATCCCCAAATAACTATTATATCATGGAAGTTTTTTACTCACCTGATAGGAACAACTCTGCTACCGGCTGACTCAAGAAACTTCACATAGGAGTCTGCTATATATGTTTTACCGTACTGAAGAAATACGTCATCCGAGACCTCCTGGGTAATAATACCTGAGGAGAAAAATACCAGAAAATACTCTGCATAGTATTATAATCACTGGCCTGTATGTAATGCTAATAGAACTATGAGTCACAGGGACAGAGAGTCTGTTGACCATTTAGTGCAGGAGGAGCTGAGCAGAATGTACATAGAGTCCTATCTGCAGGAAGCATGCTATAGAGCAAAAGGAGCTGAGCAGATTATACATACTGTCCTATCTGCAGGCAGCATGTTATAGAGCAGGAGGAGCCAGGGCAAAATTATAGGGGGGGGGGGGTGCACGGGGCGCGTGCCCCAGGGCCCCCACCACTTTTCCCAAATCACCAACAGTGTATTTGGGTCCCGGCCGAATCCCGCCGTTGTTCCCCGACTTCAGTCTATGGGAACAATAAGTACCCTGCTCTGCCATAGACGATTAGATGTAAAAAAAGATGGCGTCGCCCTGCCGCTTGCGGCGCAGCGCGTGACACCTCGGTGCCTCCTGTAGCAGGGTGCTGCCATCTTTGTTTACATCCGATATCCACTAGTATCCTGACACCGCGAGGGAAGGGAAGTAGGTCGGCGCGCAATGGGGGAACGATGGGAGGTTAGTAAAATTTTATTATTTTACCTAGGACTGTATACAGTTATTATAGGGGGATTGTATATATGTATTATGGGGGGGTGTACATAGGTGTAATAGGAGTCTGGATATAGTTATTATAGGGAGGCTGTATATAGTTATTATAGGGGGACTTTGTATAGTTATTATAGGGGGCTGTATATAGTTATAAGGGACTGTATATTTTATTTGGGGTGTATATAGTTATTATGGGGAACTGTATATAGTTATAGGGAGGCTTTATATAGTTATTGCTGTGGGGTTATTACTGTTGGAGCTGTATATAGTGATTGCTGGGGGAGCTGTGGGGCTTTATATAGTGATTGCTGGGGGGCTGTGTACAGTGATTGCTTTGGGAGCTGTATAAAGTAATTGCTGGGGGAGCTGTAGGGCTGTATATGGTGATTGTTTGGGGAGCTGTATATAGTGATTGCTGGGGGAGCTGTATATAATGATTGCTGGGGGAGCTGTATATAGTGATTGCTGGGGGAGCTGTATATAGTGATTGCTGGGGGAGCTGTAAACAGTGAATGCTGGGGAAGCTGTGTATAGTAATTACTGGGGGCCTGTTTATAGTGATTGCTGGGGGAGCTGTATATAGTGATTGCTGGGGGAGCTATATACAGTGATTGCTGGGGGAGCTGTAAACAGTGAATGCTGGGGAAGCTGTGTATAGTAATTACTGGGGGCCTGTTTATAGTGATTGCTGGGGGAGCTGTATATAGTGATTGCTGGGGGAGCTGTATGCAGTAATTGCTGGGGGAGCTATATACAGTGATTGCTGGGTGCTGTATACAGTGGTTGCTGGGGGAGCTGTATATAGTGATTGCTGGGGGAGCTGTATACAGTGATTGCTGGGAGAGCTGTATACAGTGATTGCTGGGGGAGTTGTATACAGTGATTGCTGGGGGAGCTGTATATAGTGATTGCTGGGGGAGCTGTATACAGTGATTGCTGGGTGAGCTGTATATAGTGATTGCTGGGGGAGCTGTATATAGTGATTGCTGGGGGAGCTGTATATAGTGATTGCTGGGGGAGCTGTATATAGTGAATATGGAGGGGTTGTATATAGTGATTGCTGGGGGAGCTGTATATAGTGATTGCTGGGGGAGCTGTATATAGTGATTGCTGGGGGAGCTGTATATAGTGATTGCTGGGGGAGCTGTATATAGTGATTGCTGGGGGAGCTGTATATAGTGAATATGGGGGGGTTGTATATAGTGATTGCTGGGGGAGCTGTATATAGTGATTACTAGGGGCTGTATATAGTGATTGCTGGGGGAGCTGTATATAGTGAATATGGGGGGGTTGTATATAGTGATTGCTGGGGGAGCTGTATATAGTGATTGCTGGGGGAGCTGTATATAGTGGTTGCTGGGGAGCTGTATATAGTGATTACTGGGGAGGCTGTATACAGTGATTGCTTGGGGAGCTGTATATAGTGATTGCTGGGGAAGCTGTGTATAGTGATTGCTGGGGGAGCTGTATACAGTGATTGCTGGGGGAGCTGTATACAGTGATTGCTGGGGGAGCTGTATACAGTGATTGCTTGGGGAGCTGTATATAGTGATTGCTGGGGAAGCTGTATATAGTGATTGCTGGGGGAGCTGTATACAGTGATTGCTGGGGGAGCTGTATATAGTGATTGCTGGGGGAGCTGTATACAGTGATTGCTGGGGGAGCTGTACACAGTGATTGCTGGGGGAGCTGTATACAGTGATTGCTTGGGGAGCTGTATATAGTGATTGCTGGGGGAGCTGTATATAGTGATTGCTGGGGGAGCTGTATACAGTGATTACTGGGGGAGCTGTATATAATGATTGCTGGGGGAGCTGTATATAGTGATTACTAGGGGCTGTATATAGTGATTGCTGGAGGAGCTGTATATAGTGATTACTGGGGGAGCTGTATATAATGATTGCTGGGGGAGCTGTATATAGTGATTACTGGGGGAGCTGTATATAATGATTGCTGGGGGAGCTGTATACAGTGATTACTGGGGGAGCTGTATATAATGATTGCTGGGGGAGCTGTATACAGTGATTGCTGGGGGAGCTGTATATATAGTGATTGCTGGGGGAGCTGTATATAGTGATTGCTGGGGGAGCTGTATATAGTGATTGCTGGGGGAGCTGTTTACAGTGATTGCTGGGGTAGCTGTATATAGTGATTGCTGGGGGAGCTGTATATAGTGAATACGGGGTGCTGTATATAGTGATTACTGGGGGAGCTGTATATAGTGATTGCTGGGGGAGCTGTATACAGTGATTACTGGGGAGTCTGTATATAGTGATTGCTGGGGGAGCTGTATATAGTGGTTGCTGGGGGGCTGTATATAGTGATTGCTGGGGGGCTTTATATAGTGATTGCTAGGGGAGCTGTATACAGTGATTGCTGGGGGAGCTGTATACAGTGATTGCTGGGGGAGCTGTATACAGTGATTGCTGGGGGAGCTGTATATAGTGATTGCTGGGGGAGCTGTATATAGTGATTGCTGGTGGAGCTGTATACAGTGATTGCTGGGGGAGCTGTATACAGTGGTTGCTGGGGGAGCTGTATACAGTGATTGCTGTGGAGCTGTATATAGTGAATGCTGGGGAGCTGTATACAGTGATTGCTAGGGGAGCTGTATATAGTGATTGCTGGGGAGCGGTATATAGTCATTGCTGGGGGAGCTGTATATAGTGATTGCCGGGGGAGCTGTATATAGTGATTGCTGGGGGAGCTGTATATAGTGATTGCTGGGGGAGCTGTATATAATGATTGCTGGGGGAGCAGTATACAGTGATTGCTGGGGGAGCTGTATATAGTGATTGCTGGGGGAGCTGTATATAGTGATTGCTGGGTGCTGTATACAGTGATTGCTGGGCGAGCTGTATATAGTGATTGCTGGGGGAGCTGTATATAGTGATTGCTGTTCCCTGTCTGGACTAAATTCAATGGGGGCCCCCACCAGATTTTGCACCCAGGGGCCCCTATCAACCTTGATCCGGCCCTGGGAGGAGGTAAGCAGATTGTACATAGTGTCCTATCTGCAGGCAGCATGCTATAGAGCACATTGTATAAAGAGGATCATCCACCCTAATTAGCATTTTGGATGGTAAAAATAACTATTATCTTTTAGGAACAGTGTTGACTAAAGAAAAAATGTGCATTTACCAAAATCAGTGGAGTAACATTTCCTAATAAATACAATCACTTGAAGTTGTGGATGCAATTATGAGAGTCCGCGCAGTCTGGTACTGGCATTTTAGGACACTAAAAGAAGTTTTTTAACACCTTAACACTGATGACCTATCTTTAGGGTAGACCACCTATGTGTGATTCTTGGGGGTCTCATCTTCTATCTAGTCACCTGCTGCTCAATAGAGCAGATTATTTCATCACTGCAGCCTGTTGTACCTGACAACTCTATATGTGGAGCTAAAAACGGATGGAGGAACAATACAAGGTGTCGTTATATGTAGTGGTCTAGTATCAGCATAGTCATCAGCACTGAGGGGTCGGTAGTGGTCTAGTATCAGCATAGTAATCAGCACTGAGGGGTCGGTAGTGGTCTAGTATCAGCATAGTAATCAGCACTGAGTGGTCAGTAGTGGTCCAGTATCAGCATAGTCATCAGCACTGAGGGGTCAGTAGTGGTCCAGTATCAGCATAGTCATCAGCATTGAGGTTTCAGTAGTGGTTCAGTATCAGCATAGTCATCAGCACTGAGGGGTCGGTAGAGGTAAATAATGGGGCTCCATAGGGTTTGTCACTTACCTATTATTGGCCGGTCATTCTCTCCCAGGACGCCAGGGCACAGCAGGGTGAGGGTCAGGAGGTAGAGGTGGGCAGGAGGCATCGCAGGGACTAACCTCACTCCTGGAATAGACTATTACACAAAGATTGCTTAGGATATAAAATAGATAAGAATATACTTACATTATTACTGACACATTGTAGAAGAGGACTGGGTCATACAATGTATCTAATTACTAACTTTTTTTGTAATCTCCTTTCTGCTTTAAGGGCAAAGCCTCACATTCAAAGCTCATTATCCCTGTACTGTGACATCACTGTGTGTATTATCCCTGTACTGTGACATCACTGTGTGTATTATCCCTGTACTGTGACATCACTGTGTGTATTATCCCTGTACTGTGACATCACTGTGTGTATTATCCCTGTACTGTGACATCACTGTGTGTATTATCTCTGTACTGTGACATCACTGTGTGTATTATCCCTGTACTGTGACATCACTGTGTGTATTATACCTGTACTGTGACATCACTGTGTATTATCCCTGTACTGTGACATCTATGTGTGTATTATCCCTGTACTGTGACATCACTGTGTGTATTATCCCTGTACTGTGACATCACTGTGTGTATTATCCCTGTACTGTGACATCACTGTGTGTATTATCCCTGTACTGTGACATCACTGTGTGCATTATCCCTGTACTGTGACATCACTGTGTGTATTATCCCTGTACTGTGACATCACTGTGTGTATTATCCCTGTACTGTGACATCACTGTGTGTATTATCTCTGTACTGTGACATCACTGTGTGTATTATCCCTGTACTGTGACATCACTGTGTGTATTATACCTGTACTGTGACATCACTGTGTATTATCCCTGTACTGTGACATCACTGCGTATTATCCCTATACTGTGACAGCACTGTGTTTTATCCATGTACTGTGACATCACTGTGTGTATTATCCCTGTACTGTGACATCACTGTGTGCATTATCCCTGTACTGTGACATCTATGTGTGTATTATCCCTGTACTGTGACATCACTGTGTGTATTATCCCTGTACTGTGACATCACTGTGTGTATTATCCCTGTACTGTGACATCACTGTGTGTATTATCCCTGTACTGTGACATCACTGTGTGTATTATCCCTGTACTGTGACATCACTGTGTGTATTATCTCTGTACTGTGACATCACTGTGTGTATTATCCCTGTACTGTGACATCACTGTGTGTATTATACCTGTACTGTGACATCACTGTGTATTATCCCTGTACTGTGACATCACTGCGTATTATCCCTATACTGTGACAGCACTGTGTTTTATCCATGTACTGTGACATCACTGTGTGTATTATCCCTGTACTGTGACATCACTGTGTGTAATATCCCTGTACTGTGACATCACTGTGTGTATTATCCCTGTACTGTGACATCACTGTGTGTATTATTCCTGTACTGTGACTTCACTGTGTGTATTATCCCTGTACTGTGACATCACTGTGTGTATTATCCCTGTACTGTGACATCACTGTGTGTATTATTCCTGTACTGTGACTTCACTGTGTGTATTATCCCTGTACTGTGACATCACTGTGTGTGCTATCCCTGTACTGTGACATCACTGTGTGTATTATCCCTGTACTGTAACGTCACTGTGTGTATTATCCCTGTACTGTGACATCACGGTGTGTATTATCCCTGTGCTGTGACATCACTGTGTGTATTATCCCTGTACTGTGACATCGCTGTGTGCATTATCCCTGTACTGTGACATCACTGTGTGTATTATCCCTGTACTGTAACGTCACTGTGTGTATTATCCCTGTACTGTGACATCACTGTGTGTATTATCTCTGTACTGTGACATCACTGTGTGCATTATCCCTGTACTGTGACATCACGGTGTGTATTATCCCTGTGCTGTGACATCACTGTGTGTATTACCCCTGTACTGTGACATCTATGTGTGTATTATCCCTGTACTGTGACATCACTGTGTGTATTATCCCTGTACTGTGACATCGCTGTGTGCATTATCCCTGTACTGTGACATCGCTGTGTGTATTATCCCTGTACTGTGACATCTATGTGTGTATTATCCCTGTACTGTGACATCACTGTGTGTATTATCCCTGTACTGTGACATCGCTGTGTGCATTATCCCTGTACTGTGACATCACTGTGTGCATTATCCCTGTACTGTGACATCACTGTGTGTATTATCCATGTACAGTGACATCACTGTGTGTATTATCCCTGTACTGTGACATCACTGTGTGTATTATCCCTGTACTGTGACATCACTGTGTGTATTATCCCTGTACTGTGACATCACTGTGTGTATTATCCCTGTACTGTGACATCACTGTGTGTGCTATCCCTGTACCGTGACATCACTGTGTGTATTATCCTGTACTGTGACATCACTGTGTGTATTATCCTGTACTGTGACATCGCTGTGTGTATTATCCCTGTACTGTGACATCACTGTGTGTATTATCCCTGTACTGTGACATCACTGTGTGTATTATCCCTGTACTGTGACATCACTATGTGCATTATCCCTGTACTGTGACATCACTGTGTGTATTATCTCTGTATTGTGACATGGCTGTGTGTATTATCCCTGTACTGTGACATCACTGTGTGTATTATCTCTGTACTGTGACATCACTGTGTGTATTACCCCTGTACTGTGACATCACTGTGTGTATTATCCCTGTACTGTGACATCACTGTGTGTATTATCCCTGTACTGTGACATCACTGTGTGTATTATCCCTGCACTGTGACATCACTGTGTGTATTATCCCTGTACTGTGACATCACTGTGTGTATTATCCCTGTACTGTGACATCACTGTGTGTATTATCCCTGCACTGTGACATCACTGTGTGTATTATCCCTGTACTGTGACATCACTGTGTGTATTATCCCTGTACTGTGACATCACTGTGTGTATTATCCCTGTACTGTGACGTCACTGTGAGCAGTAGATTGCACTGAATTATAGAGACAGTAGGGACATGTAAGGGAGCGCAGGAGTGAGTTGTAGACTTACCTCCAGGATCCTGAGGCTCCTTCTTACTGACTGCTGAGACTCCTCCAGGAAGAGGAATCGTCTGTAAGACACTGGGAGGAGTCACAATAAGGAAACCACCGCACGCTACGGAAAGTACATGTCACCCAAAACTGTGGCAAAGTGTAACAAAACCTAAAAACATCTCCTCCAACTTCCTGGTTAAGTTCGAGTAAAAATAACATTGGGGCAAATACCAAGATAAACGTAACAAATCCTAAGATATGGGGGGGATGGGGTGTCACTCAGCTCATGCGAAGTTCTGGAATGTTACGTTTAAGTTATTTTGTAAACTTTCCGGTTAATCTGTATTCGGCTGGAAACCATCAACAATTTTGTATCCCTATGTGCAGATATGGGCACCATACTATTTTTTGTGTGACAGTTTATAAATTATTACTATAAAAATACAGAACTGAATACATGATTATAGGAAGATGAGGCACAGAGATAATGTAGGGAGCTGCCGGCTCTGCTACACACAGCAGAAGCAGAGGCACAGGGATAATGTAGGGAGCTGCCGGCTCTGCTACACACAGCAGAAGCAGAGGCACAGGGATAATGTAGGGAGCTGCGGGCTCTGCTACACACAGCAGAAGCAGAGGCACAGGGATAATGTAGGGAGCTGCAGGCTCTGCTACACACAGCAGAAGCAGAGGCACAGGGATAATGTAGGGAGCTGCAGGGTAAGATACACACAGCAGAAGCAGAGGCACAGGGATAATGTAGGGAGCTGCCGGCTCTGCTACACACAGCAGAAGCAGAGGCACAGGGATAATGTAAGGAGCTGCGGGCTCTGCTACACACAGCAGAAGCAGAGGCACAGGGATAATGTAGGGAGCTGCCGGCACTGCTACACACAGCAGAAGCAGAGGCACAGGGATAATGTAGGGAGCTGCCGGCTCTGCTACACACAGCAGAAGCAGAGGCACAGGGATAATGTAGGGAGCTGCGGGCTCTGCTACACACAGCAGAAGCAGAGGCACAGGGATAATGTAGGGAGCTGCAGGGTAAGATACACACAGCAGAAGCAGAGGCACAGGGATAATGTAGGGAGCTGCCGGCTCTGCTACACACAGCAGAAGCAGAGGCACAGGGATAATGTAAGTGCAACGTCCCCCACCGGGGCCTAGCCCTTGAGGTGAGGCCTGGAGACAGCCGGGGCCCGCGGTACCGGAGTGGCTGGCGGTTGCGGCCTAAGCACGCTATTGTCACGGTGCTTGGTACGGGGGAACCGGAGGGCTGTCCTACAGCCTGGCAGGTCTCCAGCAGGGTGGTGTTGGCAAGAAAAGATGAGGGAGAGGCTGCTATAGCGGATCTCCCTGGGGCAACCCCTTAATGTCCCGAGTGTGAGTCTCTGGGTGATGGACAGGGTGCCGGTGATGAAGGCAGCCGTATTAGCAGGGACCAGACGGAGACAGAAGTTGAAGAAAACAACTTACAGTTCTTTATTTGAACCGCAGGAACCGCAGTAAACGTGCCTTTAACAAGTAGATGGAGTGCTGAGATGTGAGTTGGAGGGAGCCTCAGGAGATAGTTCACCAGCCTGGATGTAGAGGGCAGGCTGGGAGGCAGCTGTGTCCTGGTAGGAAGCTTCAGCTTGTCCTGTAGGGCTTCAGGTATCACCTTTAAAGGTAGGATGATACCCCTTTCCTCACTACACTAACTCTAGTCTTATTCTCCACTTCAGGCAGGGGCTAGGCTCTTCCTGCACTGGTCTGGTGTGCTAGAGACTCTGAGCTACTGCTCAGCTAACTACTCTCTGCTTGCGTCCTGCAGACCCAGAGGGCCTGACTAGGACCGGTCTCTTCTCCCTTCTGGGAGAGACTGCTCTCCTCTCTCTCCTGAGAGAGACTCCTCTCTTCTCCTCTAGAACATTCCTGGCCAGGGGGTTTTATTACCTCCCTTTGGTCAGGTGGTGGCTGCTCCTCCAATTACCTCTCAGTTCACAGAGACAGGATGTAACACAGATCATTGGATACTGGACTTTTACATCATATACAGATTTAACTTCTGCCTTGCCAGGCAGGATTAACCACTGCAATTTCCCCTTTGTGATGTGGTGACATGTTATGGGGCTTATTCGCAAGCACCCACTCGCCATTGCATCGGCGAGGGTGTTGCATACCCCGGGGGCAATTGAAAGAGACGCCCTCGGCTCGACTACAGATGGTTTGGGGCACAGAGGGGGCTAAGGGCACTTCTAGGAAGTGCAGGCTATGTGAGGTGTAGGGACAAACCGCCCATGGTCCTGGAGACAGGCACCTGGGTTGGTGTCGGACTAAGACAAACATGTAGCTGTATGACAGTTGGTCGCTGACGCCATTAAACCGAACTGTACAGTAGGAAAGGTGTGGTGTCATGTCCTGTAATCCACTCCTTGCACCAAGGCCTGTATATTTGTTTTATCAACGCTTCTTCCCTGGCGGCAATTATATAAGGTGTCTACCTGCATTGCGTTAGCATATGCGACACGAGTACCTCCTGACTGGTATCCTTACCCATGTATGAGTGGCATCCAGGTGCTAACTCTGTAACACCCCCGGTCCCCTTAGGACCCGCAGTTTACGGACTACCCCCATGTGCAAACCTCAGTTTGAGGGATCAGGTAGCGGTCAGTGTTTTACATAAAAGACGGTCCGACACAGCCACACTACAACCTGAAAAGCCTATGAAAGGGTTAATGCAGACTACTGGTATATCTTCTGACAGTGTGCAAACAGGTTAAGATCACATTGGCTTAGGAGCCCAATGGGTACACATCTTATAACATAACGTTACAGATAGATAGGCTACTCAGAGTAGCACGATAGCAAATGTCTCTTTTCCTGCAAAGAAAAGGCATAACAAGTGCAAGCAGAATGTCCATACCTAAAAAGGAAGGCATTAAGTGCAATATAGTAGTCAATAGTAATAGCAACTTTTCCCTGGAGTATCTGGCAAAAGTCTCTCAGAAGGTCTCTACTGACAAAGTCCATCTTCTGGGTACAGCCCTTGATGTGGGGGAAAAGTGCAATGAAGAAGCAAAGGGTCTCTTCTATTTGGAGAGGGACAGAGTCCTTTGAAGAAATCTCTGCTGTGGCAGAGGAAGGGTGCTATCATAGCACAAGACAGTGTATAATCTCTGGACTGAGATAAATAAGGGTAAGAGTCTCAGGAAAGTCTCTGGCTCTTTGGGGTAAGGACAGAAATATACACAATATGTACAATGGACATAGTACCTGGAGAGGGCTACAGCCCTTCAGGGGTTAGTCAGATGCACCTTCGCTGGGTTCAGCAGGGACAGGATCCAAAGTCAGCAGGGAATCCTGTGCATCCTCAGCGGGAGTAGGTGCCGGCTGGGGACACCCGGTGGCAGTAACGGGTACTGCAGGTGCAGCAACATCCTCCGGACCTTCAGGGGGAGGAGCGCTGTCGCCCGGGATGTCGGCTGTTCCAGCCGGGGGCTCAACTGAGCCAGGGACCACGGAGGGGTCCAGGAAGAAATAGACAGAGCCCGGCGGCCGCGCCGCAGCTCCTTCCAGCTCCGGTTCTTCCGGGGCCGGGTCATCACCCCATTGGTAACCGGCAAGGGGAGATGTGGGCCTAGAGGGAACCTCCGGACAAGGTTCGCTAGCCGAGATGTCTTCTCCCACAGAAGAGCCACGGGACCTGGCAATGCTCCCGGCAGGGGAGACGGTGGGGGTGGCACCCTGGATCATGCCCGGCCCATGGATGGCAATGGGACCCGTACTCACGATTACCGTGGATGGGGCATTCACGTGGGTCACCGCCCGGGGACTCGCAGCCGAGGAAGAAGAGGTGTTTGGAGATTCCGGCCACTCGTCGTCCTCATACCAGTCATCGTGCGGGAAGTAGCGGTCCTCATCGGAGTCGGGGATCCGGATCACACCAGCCGCCCAAGGTCCTCGGGGCCCCTCTTGCAGGGAGAATTCAATGCACTCGCCTGGCTTCAGGTTGTGCTGGCTCTCCGGCAGATCAGGCCTCTTGACTGACCGGCGGGGTATAAATACTTCCCGTCCGGTGTAGTCCTGGGTGGCGAAGCCATAGCCACGCTGCTTGTCGAAGAACCGGACCATGCCGGTGGTGCGGTTCTTTTCCACCCAGGCTCCAGCTGTAGACCAGCCGGCCATGTAGCGCTGGGCCTCCTTCTCGCGGCGTCGCTGCTCCGAGACAGCGTCCCGGAGTCGCTGGCGGTTGGCCTCACCTCGAGGCTGCGGAGGTGCCGGTGCTGGGGCTCGGGGCTCCGGTGCAGGCTCGGATCTCCGTGATGATCGGGCAGGTGCCGGAACAGGAGCAGGAGCAGCCGGAGGATCAGGAACCGTCACAGCAGGGCTAGCAGGCCGAACAGCAGGAATGGTAGGCCTCGGAGCAGGTGGCACAGCCGCAGTAGGCCCAGGCGTTGGCTCGACCGGAGTCGGGGCCTCCCCACGTGGCGCCTCCACGTGGGCCTGCGGTACCGGGATGGTAACCGGGATGGGTATGAGGAACCGCCCGGGTGGGACTTGGTACTGCGTCACCGTTTGATAACACGTCCTGGTGACGAAGGCCCGAGTCAGTCCTCGGTGCAGCCGATGTCCAGCGGAGGGTCTCCGGACCGGCTGCGCAGAGACCACCACCATAGTCTCTAGTACCTCATAGAATTCAGGACGCTCCACAGGAGGGAAGGGCGGAGGACCCCACATGGTGTTGTCCTCACTGTCCAAAATCCACTCAAGTTCTGGCGCTTCTCTGAGGCGGGGCAGGAAGTCCGCCTCTAGCCAGTGGGAGGAGTCCAAGTCCTTCCCGCCAAGAGCTGTGGCGGGCTCTAATTTTTCCTGCGCCACAGGAGGCGGGGTTCGCGCCATTCGCGCGTGGGTGGAGCTTGATGCGTCATCTGGGTTTCCCGCCAGTGAAGGTTTTGACGGGCTTGAATTATTTGCTGCGCCACAGTTTCTGAGGTAAAAATCTTCAGGCGCGGCAGCGCCGGATGTAGCAGAGCTGGTACAGTTCTTGCCAGGATTAACCTCTGGAGTGCGGGAGCAGCGCTCGACAGCACGTGGCAGCAGTATAACACAGTTCATTCCAAAAACACACAAGCACTTTGGGCCTAAACCCGGATGGCAGCAGGGTTAGGCAGCACAGTCTTTTTAATAAAGGAAAGTCTTTAATGCCGTAATAAGGCACAGAAGTATCAATCCTGTTCGTGACGCCACTTGCAACGTCCCCCACCGGGGCCTAGCCCTTGAGGTGAGGCCTGGAGACAGCCGGGGCCCGCGGTACCGGAGTGGCTGGCGGTTGCGGCCTAAGCACGCTATTGTCACGGTGCTTGGTACGGGGGAACCGGAGGGCTGTCCTACAGCCTGGCAGGTCTCCAGCAGGGTGGTGTTGGCAAGAAAAGATGAGGGAGAGGCTGCTATAGCGGATCTCCCTGGGGCAACCCCTTAATGTCCCGAGTGTGAGTCTCTGGGTGATGGACAGGGTGCCGGTGATGAAGGCAGCCGTATTAGCAGGGACCAGACGGAGACAGAAGTTGAAGAAAACAACTTACAGTTCTTTATTTGAACCGCAGGAACCGCAGTAAACGTGCCTTTAACAAGTAGATGGAGTGCTGAGATGTGAGTTGGAGGGAGCCTCAGGAGATAGTTCACCAGCCTGGATGTAGAGGGCAGGCTGGGAGGCAGCTGTGTCCTGGTAGGAAGCTTCAGCTTGTCCTGTAGGGCTTCAGGTATCACCTTTAAAGGTAGGATGATACCCCTTTCCTCACTACACTAACTCTAGTCTTATTCTCCACTTCAGGCAGGGGCTAGGCTCTTCCTGCACTGGTCTGGTGTGCTAGAGACTCTGAGCTACTGCTCAGCTAACTACTCTCTGCTTGCGTCCTGCAGACCCAGAGGGCCTGACTAGGACCGGTCTCTTCTCCCTTCTGGGAGAGACTGCTCTCCTCTCTCTCCTGAGAGAGACTCCTCTCTTCTCCTCTAGAACATTCCTGGCCAGGGGGTTTTATTACCTCCCTTTGGTCAGGTGGTGGCTGCTCCTCCAATTACCTCTCAGTTCACAGAGACAGGATGTAACACAGATCATTGGATACTGGACTTTTACATCATATACAGATTTAACTTCTGCCTTGCCAGGCAGGATTAACCACTGCAATTTCCCCTTTGTGATGTGGTGACATGTTATGGGGCTTATTCGCAAGCACCCACTCGCCATTGCATCGGCGAGGGTGTTGCATAAGGAGCTGCGGGCTCTGCTACACACAGCAGAAGCAGAGGCACAGGGATAATGTAGGGAGCTGCCGGCTCTGCTACACACAGCAGAAGCAGAGGCACAGGGATAATGTAGGGAGCTGCCGGCTCTGCTACACACAGCAGAAGCAGAGGCACAGGGATAATGTAGGGAGCTGCAGGCTCTGCTACACACAGCAGAAGCAGAGGCACAGGGATAATGTAGGGAGCTGCCGGCACTGCTACACACAGCAGAAGCAGAGGCACAGGGATAGTGTAGGGAGCTGCAGGCTCTGCTACACACAGCAGAAGCAGGGGCACAGGGATAATGTAGGGAGCTGCCGGCTCTGCTACACACAGCAGAAGCAGAGGCACAGGGATAATGTAGGGAGCTGCAGGCTCTGCTACACACAGCAGAAGCAGGGGCACAGGGATAATGTAGGGAGCTGCCGGCTCTGCTACACACAGCAGAAGCAGAGGCACAGGGATAATGTAGGGTGCTGCAGGCTCCGCTACAAACAGCAGAAGCAGGGGCACAGGGATAATGTAGGGAGCTGCCGCCTCTGCTACACACAGCAGAAGCAGAGGCACAGGGATAATGTAGGGAGCTGCCGGCTCTGCTTCACACAGCAGAAGCAGAGGCACAGGGATAATGTAGGGAGCTGCCGGCTCTGCTACACACAGCAGAAGCAGAGGCACAGGGATAATGTAGGGAGCTGCCGGCTCTGCTACACACAGCAGAAGCAGGGGCACAGGGATAATGTAGGGAGCTGCCGCCTCTGCTACACACAGCAGAAGCAGAGGCACAGGGATAATGTAGGGAGCTGCAGGCTCTGCTACACACAGCAGAAGCAGAGGCACAGGGATAATGTAGGGTGCTGCAGGCTCCGCTACACACAGCAGAAGCAGGGGCACAGGGATAATGTAGGGAGCTGCCGCCTCTGCTACACACAGCAGAAGCAGAGGCACAGGGATAATGTAGGGAGCTGCAGGCTCTGCTACACACAGCAGAAGCAGAGGCACAGGGATAATGTAGGGAGCTGCCGCCTCTGCTACACAAAGCAGAAGCAGAGGCATAGGGATAATGTAGGGAGCTGCAGGCTCCGCTACACACAGCAGAAGCAGAGGCACAGGGATAATGCAGGGAGCTGCCGCCTCTGCTACACACAGCAGAAGCAGGGGCACAGGGATAATGTAGGGAGCTGCAGGCTCTGCTACACACAGCAGAAGCAGAGGCACAGGGATAATGTAGGGAGCTGCCGCCTCTGCTACACAAAGCAGAAGCAGAGGCACAGGGATAATGTAGGGAGCTGCAGGCTCTGCTACACACAGCAGAAGCAGAGGCACAGGGATAATGTAGGGAGCTGCAGGCTCTGCTACACACAGCAGAAGCACAGGGATAATGTAGGGAGCTGCAGACCCTGCTCCACACAGCAGAAGCAGAGGCACAGGGATAATGTAGGGAGCTGCAGGCTCTGCTACACACAGCATAAGTAGAGGCACAGGGATAATGTAGGGAGCTGCAGGCTCTGCTACACACAGCATAAGTAGAGGCACAGGGATAATGTAGGGAGCTGCGGGCTCTGCTACACACAGCATAAGTAGAGGTACAGGGATAATGTAGGGAGCTGCAGGCTCTGCTACACACAGCATAAGTAGAGGCACAGGGATAATGTAGGGAGCTGCGGGCTCCGCTACACACAGCAGAAGCAGAGGCACAGGGATAATGTAGGGAGCTGCAGGCTCTGCTACACACAGCAGAAGCAGAGGCACAGGGATAGTGCTGGGAGCTGCAGGCTCTGCTACACACAGCAGAAGCAGAGGCACAGGGATAATGTAGGGAGCTGCAGGCTCCGCTACACACAGCAGAAGCAGAGGCACAGGGATAATGTAGGGAGCTGCAGGCTCTGCTACACACAGCAGAAGCAGAGGCACAGGGATAATGTAGGGAGCTGCAGGCTCCGCTACACACAGCAGAAGCAGAGGCACAGGGATAATGTAGGGAGCTGCCGGCTCTGCTACACACAGCAGAAGCAGAGGCACAGGGATAATGTAGGGAGCTGCAGGCTCTGCTACACACAGCAGAAGCAGGGGCACAGGGATAATGTAGGGAGCTGCAGGCTCTGCTACACACAGCAGAAGCACAGGGATAATGTAGGGAGCTGCAGGCCCTGCTACACACAGCAGAAGCAGAGGCACAGGGATAATGTAGGGAGCTGCAGGCTCTGCTACACACAGCATAAGTAGAGGCACAGGGATAATGTAGTGAGCTGCAGGCTCTGCTACACACAGCAGAAGCAGAGGCACAGGGATAATGTAGGGAGCTGCAGGCTCTGCTACACACAGTATAAGTAGAGGCACAGGGATAATGTAGGGAGCTGCGGGCTCTGCTACACACAGCAGAAGCAGAGGCATAGGGATAATGTAGGGAGCTGCGGGCTCTGCTACACACAGCAGAAGCAGAGGCACAGGGATAATGTAGGGAGCTGCAGGCTCTGCTACACACAGCAGATGCAGAGGCACAGGGATAATGTAGGGAGCTGCCGGCTCTGCTACACACAGCAGAAGCAGAGGCACAGGGATAATGTAGGGAGCTGCCGGCTCTGCTACACACAGCAGAAGCAGGGGCACAGGCAGGGGCGCACCTGCCATGAGGCGAGTTGAGATTCTCGCCTCAGGCGGCGCGCTTCCTGCTATACTAGGGGGCGGCGTCGGGCTCCCGACCGCCGGAATGTGTTACGGCCGGTACATCTCCCCGACCCGCCGCCCATCACATCCACCCGCCGCCCATCACATGCACCCGCCCGCGGCCGGCACATGTACCTGCGCGCGGGCCGTCACTTCCCCCACAGCCCGCCCATCCATTCAACACGCGCGCGGCTGTACCTGCGCGCCCACAGAAATTTCCCCCTGCGCACCGCTCTACACTTCCCCTTGCGCGCCCGCTGACACTTCCACCCCCCGCAGCCCGCCTAGCTCATCCACCGGCCCGGCACAAGTACCACTCCCCGCCCCAGCCCAATGTCCGCTTTCCGTTTTCGAACCCCCCTCGGTCCGTGTCACTGCCAACAATCCCCCCCCCACCCCCGCTCCGACATCCCCGGCAACCGCCTCCCCCCCCCCCCCGCTCCGAAATCCCCAGCAACCCCCGCCCCCCCTGCTCCGACATCCCCGGCAACCCCCTCCCCCCCCGCTCCGACATCCCCGGCAACCCCCTCCCAACCCCCGCCCGCCCCCGCTCCGACATCCCCGGCAACCCCCACCCCACCGCTCCGACATCCCCGGCAACCCCCCCCCCCTTCCACCAGAGGACAAGGCCAAAGAGAAAAGAAGAAAAAAGAGTAAAGGTAACTTCTATGTATGTATATGTGTGTGTATGTATAGATTTGTCTGTGTGTATTTGTATGTATATGTGTATGTATATATGTAAATATACATATATATGTTTGTCTGTATATTTGCTGTATATACTGTGTATATATATATATATATATATCTCTGTATGTCTGTGTGTACATTTATCGTGCCACCATTTAAAATATACTATATGGCGGCACGCTGTATGTATTATATGGTATATGGCGGCACGCTGTATGTATTATATGGTATATGGCGGCACGCTGTATGTATTATATGGTATATGGCGGCACGCTGTATGTATTATATGGTATATGGCGGCACGCTGTATGTATTATATGGTATATGGCGGCACGCTGTATGTATTATATGGTATATGGCGGCACGCTGTATGTATTATATGGTATATGGGGGCGCACTGTATGTATTATATGGTATATGGCAACACGCTGTATGTATTATATGGTATATGGGGGCACGCTGTATGTATTATATGGTATATGGCGGCACGCTGTATGTATTATACGGTATATGGCGGCACGCTGTATGTATAATATGGTATATGGCGGCACACTGTATGTATTATATGGTATATGGTGGCACGCTGTATGTATTATATGGTATATGAGGGCACACTGTATGTATTATATGGTATATGGCAGCACGCTGTATGTATTATATGGTATATGGCGGCACGCTGTATGTATTATATGGTATATGGTGGCACGCTGTATGTATTATATGGTATATGGCTCCACGCTGTATGTATTATATGGTATATGGCGGCACGCTGTATGTATTATATGGTATGTGGCGGCACGCTGTATGTATTATATGGTATATGGCGGCACAGTGTATGTATTATATGGTATATGGCTGCACGCTGTATGTATTATATGGTATATGGCGGCACGCTGTATGTATTATATGGTATATGGCGGCACGCTGTATGTATTATATGGTATATGGCTGCACGCTGTATGTATTATATGGTATATGGCGGCACGCTGTATGTATTATACGGTATATGGCGGCACGCTGTATGTATAATATGGTATATGGCGGCACACTGTATGTAATATATGGTATATGGCGGCACGCTGTATGTATTATATGGTATATGGGGGCACACTGTATGTATTATATGGTATATGGCGGCACGCTGTATGTATTATATGGTATATGGCGGCACGCTGTATGTATTATATGGTATATGGCGGCACGCTGTATGTATTATATGGTATATGGCGGCACACTGTATGTATTATATGGTATATGGCGGCACGCTGTATGTATTATATGGTATATGGCGGCACGCTGTATGTATTATACGGTATATGGCGGCACGCTGTATGTATTATATGGTATGTGGCGGCACGCTGTATGTATTATATGGTATATAGTGGCACGCTGTATGTATTATATGGTATATGGGGGCACGCTGTATGTATTATATGGTATATGGGGGCACGCTGTATGTATTATATGGTATATGGGGCACACTGTATGTATTATATGGTATATGGCAGCACGCTGTATGTATTATATGGTATGTGGCGGCACGCTGTATGTATTATATGGTATATAGTGGCACGCTGTATGTATTATATGGTATATGGGGGCACGCTGTATGTATTATATGGTATATGGGGGCACGCTGTATGTATTATATGGTATATGGGGCACACTGTATGTATTATATGGTATATGGCAGCACGCTGTATGTATTATATGGTATATGAGGGCACACTGTATGTATTATATGGTATATGGCAGCACACTGTATGTATTATATGGTATATGGGGGCACGCTGTATGTATTATATGGTATATGGCGGCACGCTGTATGTATTGTATGGTATATGGTGGCACGCTGTATGTATTATATGGTATATGGCGGCACACTGTATGTATTATATGGTATATGGCTGCACGCTGTATGTATTATATGGTATATGGCGGCACGATGTATGTATTATATGGTATATGGCGGCACGCTGTATGTATTATATGGTATATGGCGGCACGCTGTATGTATTATATGGTATATGGCGGCACGCTGTATGTATTATATGGTATATGGCGGCACACTGTATGTATTATATGGTATATGGGGGCACGCTGTATGTATTATATGGTATATGGCGGCACGCTGTATGTATTATATGGTATGTGGCGGCACGCTGTATGTATTATATGGTATATGGCGGCACACTGTATGTATTATATGGTATATGGGGGCACACTGTATGTATTATATGGTATATGGGGGCACACTGTATGTATTATATGGTATATGGCTGCACGCTGTATGTATTATATGGTATATGGCGGCACGCTGTATGTATTATATGGTATATGGGGGCACGCTGTATGTATTATATGGTATATGGTGGCACGCTGTATGTATTATATGGTATATGGCGGCACGCTGTATTGATTTTATATTATATGGCGGATCGTTTTATGTATATTGTTCTTTGTAGTAGCTCGCTGTGTGTATTATATAGTTCAAAGAGGGAAGCTTTATGTATTTTGCATTGCTTTATTTTCACATTTTTCACATTGGGTCTGGTTCTGACACTCCTCGATATTTTACATGTATAGGGGGGGGGGGGCGTTTTTCTATAGTTCGCCTCAGGCAGCAGAAAGGCTAGGTGCACCCCTGGGCACAGGGATAATGTAGGGAGCTGCAGGCTCTGCTACACACAGCAGAAGCAGAGGCATAGGGATAATGTAGGGAGCTGCAGGCTCTGCTACACACAGCAGAAGCAGAGGCACAGGGATAATGTAGGGAGCTGCAGGCTCTGCTACACACAGCAGAAGCAGAGGCACAGGGATAATGTAGGGAGCTGCAGGCTCTGCTACACACAGCAGAAGCAGGGGCACAGGGATAATGTAGGGAGCTGCAGGCTCTGCTAAACACAGCAGAAGCAGAGGCACAGGGATAATGTAGGGAGCTGCAGGCTCTGCTAAACACAGCAGAAGCAGAGGCACAGGGATAGCGTAGGGAGCTGCCGGCTCTGCTACACACAGCAGAAGCAGAGGCACAGGGATAATGTAGGGAGCTGCAGGCTCTGTTACACACAGCAGAAGCAGAGGCACAGGGATAATGTAGGGAGCTGCGGGCTCTGCTACACACAGCAGAAGCAGAGGCACAGGGATAATGTAGGGAGCTGCAGGGTATGATACACACAGCAGAAGCAGAGGCACAGGGATAATGTAGGGAGCTGCAGGCTCTGCTACACACAGCAGAAGCAGAGGCACAGGGATAATGTAGGGAGCTGCAGGCTCTGCTACACACAGCAGAAGCAGAGGCACAGGGATAATGTAGGGAGCTGCCGGCTCTGCTACACACAGCAGAAGCAGAGGCACAGGGATAATGTAGGGAGCTGCAGGCTCTGCTACACACAGCAGAACCAGAGGCACAGGGATAGTGCAGGGAGCTGCCGGCTCCGCCACACACAGCAGAAGCAGAGGCACAGGGATAGTGCAGGGAGCTGCCGGCTCCGCCACACACAGCAGAAGCAGAGGCACAGGGATAATGTAGGGAGCTGCTCTGCTACACACAGCAGAAGCAGAGGCACAGGGATAGTGCAGGGAGCTGCGGCTCCACCACACACAGCAGAAGCAGAGGCACAGGGATAATGTAGGGAGCTGCTCTGCTACACACAGCAGAAGCAGAGGCACAGGGATAATGTAGGGAGCTGCAGGCTCTGCTACACACTGCAAAAGCAGGGGCACAGGGATAATGTAGGGAGCTGCAGGCTCTGCTACACACAGCAGAAGCAGAGGCACAGGGATAATGTAGGGAGCTGCAGGCTCTGCTACACACAGCAGAAGCCGAGGCACATGGATAATGTAGGGAGCTGCAGGCTCTGCTACACACAGCAGAAGCAGAGGAACAGGGATAATGTAGGGAGCTGCGGGCTCTGCTACACACAGCAGAAGCAGAGGAACAGGGATAATATAGGGAGCTGCTCTGCAACACACAGCAGAAGCAGAGGCACAGGGATAATGTAGGGAGCTGCAGGCTCTGCTACACACAGCAGAAGCAGAGGCACAGGGATAATGTAGGGAGCTGCAGGCTCTGCTACGCACAGCAGAAGCAGAGGCACAGGGATAATGTAGGCAGCTGCAGGCTCTGCTACACACAGCAGAAGCCGAGGCACATGGATAATGTAGGGAGCTGCAGGCTCTGCTACACACAGCAGAAGCAGAGGCACAGGGATAATGTAGGGAGCTGCAGGCTCTGCTACACACAGCAGAAGCAGAGGCACAGGGATAATGTAGGGAGCTGCCGGCTCTGCTACACACAGCAGAAGCAGAGGCACAGGGATAATGTAGGGAGCTGCAGACTCTGCTACACACAGCAGAAGCAGAGGCACAGCGATAATGTGGGGAGCTGCAGGCTCTGCTACACACAGCAGAAGCAGAGGCACAGGGATAATGTAGGGAGCTGCAGGCTCTGCTACACACAGCAGAAGCCGAGGCACATGGATAATGTAGGGAGCTGCGGGCTCTGCTACACACAGCAGAAGCAGAGGAACAGGGATAATGTAGGGAGCTGCGGGCTCTGCTACACACAGCAGAAGCAGAGGAACAGGGATAATATAGGGAGCTGCTCTGCAACACACAGCAGAAGCAGAGGCACAGGGATAATGTAGGGAGCTGCAGGCTCTGCTACACACAGCAGAAGCAGAGGCACAGGGATAATGTAGGGAGCTGCCGGCTCTGCTACACACAGCAGAAGCAGAGGCACAGGGATAATGTAGGCAGCTGCAGGCTCTGCTACACACAGCAGAAGCCGAGGCACATGGATAATGTAGGGAGCTGCAGGCTCTGCTACACACAGCAGAAGCAGAGGCACAGGGATAATGTAGGGAGCTGCAGGCTCTGCTACACACAGCAGAAGCAGAGGCACAGGGATAATGTAGGGAGCTGCAGGCTCTGCTACACACAGCAGAAGCAGAGGCACAGGGATAATGTAGGGAGCTGCCGGCTCTGCTACACACAGCAGAAGCAGAGGCACAGGGATAATGTAGGGAGCTGCAGGCTCTGCTACACACAGCAGAAGCAGAGGCACAGGGATAGTGTAGGGAGCTGCAGGCTCTGCTACACGCAGACCAGGCCCACTAGGAACCCATCAGCGTAGCCTAAAGCCCCTTAGTGACAGATGGAGGAACCTGTATGTGTGGTAATTAAGGGGTTAACATTGAATGGAACTAATAATGTTTATAAAAAAAGAAGACTGATAATTAGTATTAAAAAGCCTATGAGAACCTATCCCTATGTAAAAATGTGAAATCCTTATGACAGGTTCCCTAGGAAAACTACCATCAAAACGAAGCATGATAAATCAGGCTTGGATCGATGAGCAAGTGTCCTTGGTTTATCATGAAGGATCTTTATAGTAGATTTTTGTTTTTATTTATGTTGAATCAGTTTATTGAAAAACACTTAAAAAAAAAACTTTAAACAATAACAAGAAAAACAAAACTAAATAACAATCACTTTGTTTTTATTTAAATACATATACGTAGCCCGTCGGGTTCACTTTGGCACACAGGATGTGCCATTGCCGGCCTATGGGGCACATATATACGGCGTCCCCCAACGGTCACGTGAATTTGGCCTAAAGGGGTTTTCCCCATGAAAGAAATTGCACAATGCACTTTCGGGAAATCCTCCGGACCGGGTAAGTAAATGTGCCCCACAGGGTGTCATTTACATACCTGGCCGCTGGAGTTCACAGAAAGTGCATTGTCCGTCTGATGCAACGTGCAGCGATTCACTAAGATCATGCGCCAGAAATCATGAATGGGTCGCTTCACCACTCAGGTCCAACAGAGTCTTTTTGGGGGTGCATCTAAGTGCTTGGGCTTGCGACACAATTTAAAAGTTAAATAACGCGCTTTGTCTGAATCATTCAGACCGTCGATGGCCCGCCCCCCAATATTTGTTGCACGGAAGTAGCGCAGCTGCGCCACAAAAAGGGTCTGAATGTGGCACAATCCCAGCGCACACTTCTTAAATACCTGTGCAAGAAGTTTTAGCCCCGAAAAAGTTGCACAGTCTGACAAAAGTCCACACGCAACTCTTAGTTAATGAGCCCCATTATGGTGGGGTTAGATTTTCAGGGTACAGGGTTTATATACACTTTTATTTAGCTTCTGAACATTGTACTAGTATCTGACTCATAGAAATAGAGACAAGACAGATCAGAGATGATGAGATTAATGAGATGCCTATTACACACAATGACACAGTCCGCTCTCCTACATCTCTGCTATTCCACAATACACTAGATCTGCTGTGCCTTTCTCCCCCTCCCCGGGCTTTACACACCTCACGTTGCTGCCGGCAGCATGTCAGTGTCTGTGTGCTCCGTCCTGGACTGCAGGGGGCAGGGCTAGAGTGCAGGGGGCATGGCTAGTGTGCATGGGGCAGAGAGAGAGAGAGAAACTCAGCTCCACAGATGTCACACACAAATCCAAGATGTCGTCCCCAACCCCAATGGACATGCTTTGTACAAGGTTTATACCGCAGTATCCGGTCCTGATTATCGGTACGAGGAGACCTCCGAGGGTCTTCGATCAGACATGTATTGGTAGAATGTGTGATACAAATACTGAAGGCGGGGGGTATTATAAAAACATTCTTTATTGATTACAGTGTATGTATTTTACACGCTTTAATAAAAGCCCTTCAATAAAATCAAACAATTAAAAAAAAAAAAAGTCAAGTGAAATTCCAAACGACGTACGTATAAAGTTACATTAGTATGGGCATGGGACTAAACAATGCAATAGTGAGAAATCATCAGTTTCTGGAAATGTCTCACGGTTTATCCAATTGCAAATCTACAATGCACATCACATTGTTCTGGTTAAGCGGGGGCGGGGCTTCATAATAATAAGAGGCCGTTACATTGGCCTAGGAGCCTAGACACCACCCACGAGCATATTGGCCCGGGCTAATCTCAACCAGTCCTCCCACGTACAGGGTCTTTCTCATGAATTTGGATCAGTGTGGATCCTCTTAACCACTGAGCCCCACTGTAGCGCATAGGGAGAGATTTGTGGTCCAGCAATATCGGACCAATAGAAGAAACATGGTCCTGTTGCTCCCATGGGCAATTACTTATTGAGCCCCCAATCCAATATGGCGGGAGAGGATGTAGTCCTCTCTGTTTTTAGGACTACTGAATTGCAATTAGAGGAAACGAGTGAGAACATTCCCAGCCGTGTTACATACAATCGATTCCTTAAAGTAACGAGTGAATAAAATTATTTAATAAAACTAAAGTGGTTTTTGCGAAGCTCATCAGTCTCACGTCTTAGAAAGTTAGGTCAATCGCTGCGGCGCAGAGGTGGAGCGGTGACAATACGATAGGTCACATGTTCCTATAGGCTCCATCTATTCCCCAATCTCATCCCCCTGTTACTGAGAACTAAAGTTTTTTTTTTGGGAAGGCCCCATCTAAAAAAAAACAAAAAAAAAAACAAAACAACATGGCCTCCTTCATACTATCAGTCATCCATGATGCTGGAGAAGAGTACAATATCCACATCCAAATTCAGTGCAGTTTATCATCTATCTTCATATTTTACCAAAAATGGCCCATTAAAAAAAATTAATAAATTGAGATTTAAGGAGGAAATATAATAGTCCTCGACAGGAATTTTTTGTATTCTGAATGCTTACTTAGGGATGGTTTTACGAGAAGTGGTCATAACGCAATTAGGTGCACTCTAAAAAGGAGTGAGTAAAAGCAGCTAGGTCTCTATAAAACGTTTATGGAGAGGGGAGGGGGAGGAGTGAGTCAAAGCAGCTGGGTCTCTATAAAAAGTCTATGGAGAGCGGAGGGGAGGAGTGAGTCAAAACAGCTAGGTCTCTATAGAAGGTCTATGAAGAGGGGAGGGGGAGGAGTGAGTCAAAGCAGCTGGGTCTCTATAGAAGCTCTATGGAGAGGGGAGGGGGAGGAGTGAGTCAAAACAGCTAGGTCTCTATAGAAGGTCTATGGAGAGGGGAGGGGGAGGAGTGAGTCAAAGCAGCTGGGTCTCTATAGAAACTATGAAGAGGGGAGGGGGAGGAGTGAGTCAAAGCAGCTGGGTCTCTATAGAAGCTCTATGGAGAGGGGAGGGGGAGGAGTGAGTCAAAGCAGCTGGGTCTCTATAGAAGCTCTATGGAGAGGGGAGGGGGAGGAGTGAGTCAAAGCAGCTGGGTCTCTATAGAAGCTCTATGAAGAAGAAGCTCTAGTGTCATAGGTGCAATTTCTTGCAGGGCAAATACGACTGTTTTCACACCATGACCAGACAAAGGATTTCCTCTCATTTATGGGGCTACTTATTTCTGCTAAGTTTTCTTAAAGGAGATGTACGCTTTAAAAGTAACATTCGTTGGACATGACGTCCCTTAGGGTTATTAGTGTCCATCTAATGCTATCAGTGTATCATGAAGCATAAAATGACCGATTTTCTACAGAAGGTTCTAACATATTCCCCTCAGGGGCGAAGCTTTATTCAGTCCTGCATAGGAGGGGGGGGGGGGTGTCCAACCCAATTTCTCAAGCATGTGTCATGGAAATGCTACGGTAGCCTCTTGGTGACAAAAAAAAGTGACAACCAGAGCAAAGTTATCCGACCGACAAGCTTGACTGGGGTTTTCCTTTAACAATAAAGGGAAGGGTGGCAGACAATATGCCCGGGGACAGAGACATAACCACCAGAAGTTGAACGTTTTCAGGGACAGCCATAATAAAACCAATATGGCCGCCATTATACGCTGCACCCCACTTGGATGGCACATTTGGCTGGTGACCATGTTTATCATATTTTCTGTGACAGCCGAGTATCAACAAGGATATGGATAAGAAATGAAATGGACAGTGTGATCCGAATAAACCTCACTGATCCCCTGCCACTGCCATAGTGTCCTACATGTAGGCCGTGTATTATACAGCAGCTGGAATTATGCAGATCTCACAAAGAGCACCACCTACACGTAGTATATTATAGAGCAGAAAGGGCGATTTTATAAAGCATTCAATCTGCATGCAGAATGTTATAGAGCAAGAGTAGAGGAACATAATGTAGACATGTTCTTTTCTGCCAGTATCATGTTATATAACTGAGTATATTTTACATACAGACAGTACGTTATTTGGTGGAGGGTGCTGAGCAGATTATACATAGTGTCCTATCTGCAGGCAGCATGTTATAGAGCAGGAGGAGCTGAGCAGATTATACATAGTGTCCTATCTGCAGGCAGCATGTTATAGAGCAGGAGGAGCTGAGCAGATTATACATAGTGTCCTATCTGCAGGCAGCATGTTATAGAGCAGGAGGAGCTGAGCAGATTATACATAGTGTCCTATCTGCAGGCAGCATGTTATAGAGCAGGAGGAGCTGAGCAGATTGTATATAGTGTCCTAATCTGCAGGCAGCATGTTATAGAGCAGGAGGAGCTGAGCAGAATGTACATAGTGCCCTAATCTGCAGGCAGCATGTTATAGAGCAGGGGGAGCTGAGCAGATTGTATATAGTGTCCTATCTGCAGGCAGCATGTTATAGAGCAGGGGAAGCTGAGCAGATTGTACATGGTGTTATATCTGCAGGCAGCATGTTATAGAGCAGGAGGGGTTGAGCAGATTGTACAGTGTCATATCTGTAGGCAGCGTGTTATAGAGCAGGAGGAGCCGAGCAGATTGTACATAGTGTCCTATCTGCAGGCAGCATGTTATAGAGCAGGGGGAGCTGAGCAGATTGTACATGGTGTCATATCTGCAGGCAGCATGTTATAGAGCAGGAGGGGTTGAGCAGATTGTACATAGTGTCATATCTGTAGGCAGCGTGTTATAGAGCAGGAGGAGCCGAGCAGATTGTACATAGTGTCATATCTGTAGGCAGCATGTTATAGAGCAGGAGGAGCTGAGCAGATTGTATATAGTGTCCCATCTAAAGGTTACATGTTATAGAGCAGGAGAAGCTGAGGAGATTGTACATAGTGTCCTATCTGCAGGCAGCATATTATAGAGCAGGAGGAGGATTATTTTGGAGTAATATTGGAAGAAAATACTCTACTTTTTAGAGTAAAAACCTGAATGGTTAGAGGAAAAGTGAAAAAAAAACCACTGAATTTTTATACAAGTTAGTTTAAAGTAATCCTCATGACCTTCTACTTCCTTCAGAAAACTCCATTCATAACACTGAGGATAGAGCGATCACACTCACTTCATAGTGAATTACTGAGGGGTCTCTACATAGTTGTTACCAGCAGACCCCAGGCAGTGTTGTCATAGGAACACTTTTTTTTTTTGCCATAATTTCCCACAGATCAGGACTTTCCTCACCACAGATTGGAGGTGAATGAGGCCTAAAACCTAATAGTTAGATTATTTCTTACAATTAACCACTTCCTGTCTGTGAGAAACGCTAAATATCTGTATGAAGCGTAAGATGATAATGCCCTAATGTTAAATACACATCAGAAACAAGGTCCTACATGTAACATACACTAAAAATACATCAAATCTTTTGAAAAATCAAAGTAAATCAGCAAAATAATTTAACATTTTCCTCAGAAACGCGCCTCATTCTGCTTCACAGTATAACAATTCATAGGGCAGAGGTCTGGGTAGTAAAAATGGAAGCGGCCATTTTGAATACTGAAACCATTGTCGTGGCAACAAGAAGGAGAGAGGGAAAACAAGTCCATGCACAAAATGGCTGCCGAGTTTGTGTGGAAACAAAATGGAGTCATGTCAAAGCTAGTGCAAACAATAACAAAGCGGTTACCAACCAATCGCATAGGGACGTCATTGGCGCCACCACTTTCTATATATATAAGATTTTGTCATGAGCACAGAGTGGTAGAAAAGGATTAAAATAATTTAAAGGGTTGTTACATCTAACGTGTATTATTTAAGTTGGTCAGCATTTGTTCGGAAAAAATATGTATATAAATGATTTAGGAGTCATGTGACAAGGCTAGGTCTATTTTCATGATTAAAAGTCTAATTAAAAGTTGCTACAGCAGATCGCAGGGTTTCTGGAGCTGGCAATAAATTGTTCACAAGTGTGGATCTATCCTTTATAGGCATCCGGCACCAAATTTTACCTCATTAAACTACTAGCCTTCTCAGGTCTTATATGAAATGTCCTTTGTAGACCTCAAGCTTATAAGTGAAAACTCATTTGTTTACCTATAATAAATCTCCAGTGACAGCGAGCAGATAAGAGTCATATTTTACTCGAGATGAGTCAAGTTTAGAGGCAGCAGGAGGCCTCATTTCAGACATCCCTATCTTCAGTTCTATGGTACCCAGAAGCATGGTGCTGGTGTCATATTAAAGATAAGATTCTCTTCATCAGTCTTGTGGTTATGTGAGCTCCATAACCATAGAAACAAATAGTTAAAAAAAAAGGAACTGTACCTCACATTTCCAACTACGTCGGATCCGAAAGATGAGATTATTATCTTTAAGATGACATCAGCAGCATGTTTGTATGTATGTATGTACGTACGTACGTACGTACGTACGTACGTATGTATGCATGTATGTACTATAGAAGTGTAGATAGAGGCTTCAGAAGTGACACTCCCCTGTAGTCTTCAAATTTGACTCCTCTCAGGCAAAATAGGACTCTCCTCTCCTCATGTTTTTGAAGGAGATTTTTTTCAGGTGAGATCATGCACGAAGGCTGAGTGAGTAGCACTTCTGCCTTGCAGTGCTGGGGTCCTGGGTTCTAATCCCACCCAGGTCAACATCTGCAAAGAGTTTGTATGCTCTCTCCGTGTTTGCGTGGGTTTCCTCCGGGTCCTTTGGTTTCCTCCCACACTCCAAAAACATACTGGTAGGTTGTTTAGATTGTGAGCCCCATTGGGGACAGGGACCAATTTGTCATGCTTTGTGCAGCGCTACGTAATCTGTGTGCGCTATATAAATAAAGGAATTATTATGTCTAGAAAGGACATTTGATCTGCTACCTGAGGGGGCTGGTAGTTCAATGGGGTAAAATCTAGTGACAGGTTCCCTTTGAATATGCTAATGAATGAATTAAAATGACACTGCGGGATGAACAAGCAGATGTGGTAACGCCATTATATAGCTAGTGACAGGGTGGTACAGATAGGAGGATGTTCTGAGGCTTCAATACCCAATTCAGTCAAAATCCTTCAAAAAACTCTACTCCACGTATTTAGCGTCCTAACAGGTTTGCCGCCGGATGGCTCGGACATTTCAGAAGTCGCACGCTGTAAACAGAGAATCTAGGACTGTGCTATGAAAACCCAAGCAGCACAGGTCTGTAAGGCCAGCTTCATGGTTCTGTCTCCCAAACATGATAAGTCGTGTCTCCTGGAAACACACGTGTACCTAGTAATAAAGTCCGATACAAAGGCTACGCTGATCCGAGAAAGCAGCGTTATACCGGAGGGGCGGGCGGAGGGCGTGCCGGAGCGATGTTAGGGTGTTGGGGTTCTCTTTGGTGGGGAAGTGGAGGCCTGAAATAAAAAAAAAAATGCAGATATTAGCAGGATGGATGGGTAGATTATATTGGTTTTACACCACTGAGGGCATCATAAAGAGTTCTTCTGCAGCGCCCCCTACTTGTGGCTGTAGTAAATAACTGCAGATGGTGGTGGATATTAGCCCTGGAGATAATCATGTGTGTTCTTTGTGTGTGTTCTTAGTAGCAGCTAGACTGTGAAAATTCCATTTATATTCCAGGATTGTAGCTGGACTTCTGTGTGAGATCTCTTCACTGAACATAGCACAGCCCCTACAGCAAAAAATATATAGTAGCCTTGGGTTACATATTGTAGTAGAAGGGAAGGGGGGCTGTGAAGCAGTTTAAATTCAAAGATCAAAGAGCAAGCAGTGTGAGGAGACTGCTCCAGTCCAGCTATAATCCAGGAATACAAATACATTTTTCAATGTTCTGCTGTGGCGTGGTTAAACGTATCTCCAGGGCTAATACCAAACACTGTCTGTAGCTTTGGTATTAGGATTAGTATTATGTAACATTACCAAAGCTTTACATGAAAATTCCGGCAATATATAAAACAATAGGGCAATTTAATCAATCCATTTCTGGCATAAATTGTTGTAAAATGCAGCAATAAGGGTTCAAAATGCATTGCTATAGAATTATACAGTGTAATAGGAGTTGCACAGCAAAAGAGGTCATGGCCCTAATTGGGAAGTGACAATTCTATGGAAAAGTGATGGGGTACAAGGGCCCCTACTTTTCAACAAGACAGGATAAAGGTTTATCTGTGGACCAGACTATTTAAAGGGGTCGTCTGGTAGACAATGATCGCTTATCCTTTAGTGTATTGGATCCGGTAATTCCAGTATCCTTTCCCCCCGTCATGTTTTCCAGGCAAAGTCCAGAACATATCCAGAACGTAGTTGCCCAGAGCGACCAGATTGCAGATAAATTGACATGAGAAATCCCTGTGGTTATGGAGGACTTACCTAGACGGTGTATGCTGAGGCTGTCTTACTGCATATGATGGAACCGCAGCGGCGTTCGGTTTGTAGGACTGTAATGTAAGAATGTACATACAGAGGTCATTACAAAGGTGAGGGCCATAAACAAATTAAGACTTTCGATCTGAGCTTTACAATATTACACAAAATGGAAGGATTCATATAAAAAGTCACATCTATACAAACCTAAAAACACAGGAGAAGGGGCCAAAAACTCCACCTTGTGCCCTCGCCCCTCCTGGATCCTTATGCCCCTTCCTGGACTACTGTAGTTTAGTCTGTAGGCAGTTATCTGCCATCTTGTGGGCAAAAGTGAGCACTACAAGGGAGACATTCACCTTCACCAGCAGATGGAAACACAACATACAGGAGTCCGGGGTGAACTTTTTCACAGTTAAGTTAGGATTTATGACTTTTTCTAGGCTTGTATTTCAAAATATGTAAGTTTAAGTGATCCAGTGTGAATATATACATTCATGTAAATCTATAAATTAGTTTTGATTACAAATGATAAACTGCAGCAAGTGCTACATATTGTCCCTCTGGAGCTGTGTAACCATACCTTTGTGTGTGTAGTAAGTAGCAGTAGCGCTGTGGAAAGTAAAATAATCCATGTTTGCAGCTTCTGTCAGGTCTTTTTGCTCTTTGCAATGAATTGTTCCTCAGTATCCAACCAAAATCCTGATCCAGCTCCTCCTCAAGAGTAGGAGGTTGTGGAGCAGCAGAGAGCAGAAAGCTCTTCAGGCTAAAAGACAGACACAGGAGCTGCAGAGCTGGATTATAATTTCATGCTTCACAGCCCTGTCCTACACAAAGGTATGGTTACACAGATCTCCAGGGCCAATCCCTAACACTGTGTGCAGCTCTGTATGGTCAGATTCCATTTGAATGTATCTGTGTGTGGGAATGTGTGTATTATACAATTTTCCAATATCCTTCCTCGGTTTTCTAGATCTCTTCTTGCTGGGATCCTATCAGGAAGCTTTCTTACTTACTTCTAGTGGATGCTGCAACAGGTTTCCAGCACAGACAGATCTCCATGAGTTGGGTTTCTTTCACACTACCCTATGTTCAGCCTGGCTGTAGCCCCGGGCAAGTATACAGCCGTGCGTTGGAGAGGCGGAAGGATGAGTGCTGCTCACCCCTCCCCTCTCCATAGCGGAGCACAGCACCCGGCCATACGTACAAGGAAAGACAGCAGGCTATATCTTTTTCCCGTGCATGGTACAGTATGGTGACACGTGTGTACTAACCCTACCGCGGCCAGCCGTAATAGGCATCTATGGAGATGTATATTGTGGCACAAAATTACGTCCGGATATACGTCCTCAGAACGTCAGTGTATACTGTGCAAGACGAAACTCTGTCCGGACTCGCAACAAGTTTTCTTTTTCTAAATAAAACCATTATTCACTATGTTAATCAATAACCAGAACCACAGAAAGGGGTAAGGGGGGGGGTAAATATCATCATTAGATATGGAGCCATGACCTACAGTGCGTGATGAAACTGATGCTGCCTTTTGAAAAGCAAGATATCATCTTCATATGATCTGCCTTTGTAGATAAGGGTCCCCCTATATGGGAACCCCCAATATATATCAGAATAAAGAGCTGCGTATAAACCAGCTGTGTTGATGTACTTCACAGACTGCTATATTTCTGAATGGCCACTGGTAATACCACACCTCTCCAGTAGTGGCCACTGTAGCCAAATTTTAGCTCCACCCACGAGGAACATGAACTATCCTCCAATAAGACTTGTAACTTGTATCTTACGCAGAGGTACTCACACTTTCATATGATGGTTGGGGGATATTTCTGGGGGGTCCCATAGGTGGTACATTCCTGGGAGGTGCATTTGCTGCAGGAACTGGTGGCACATTTTGAGGTCTTGTATTAGGAGGTACTCTGGGTGCTTGCATTTGTGATGCATTTCGTGGAGCACCTGTCGGGGGACCACCTCTACCAGGGACGTTGTTTGGTGCATTTCTTGGTTCTCCTGCTGTAGGACCACCTCTGCCGGGGGTAGCCTTGGACAGCTCTCTCTTACCATCTTGTGTTGTCCTGTGTAGATCAAATAATGTGCAAGTTTAAGATTAGGAACTATAGTTTCTTATAAAATATAGACTCAAATAGCCTCAGCACGCACTCACACTGAATGTCATTGCCTTTTCTATTTTAGCATTAAGTGGACAAGTTAATATAACTATATACCTCTTGTTTATGCTCACTCTCTCTCAGCAGGAGGAAAGAAATGAGCTGCGTTTACCCAAGTCTTAGATTAGACTCTGAGGTTCCTACATCACAGGATCACAGCACACAGCAAAATATAGCAAGAGAACTTAGCAGTCACTTACCCGTGTGATCTCCTCCTCCCGCAGAATCTACTCTTCAGTTCATTTCTTCTAAAGAATACAAATGCTCCGAGAGCCAAAAGAGGCACGACCAAGAAAAAGAAGACCAGCAATCCATCCCGGAGGGAAGTGTCTTTATCTGTAACGTCGAAGGGCAAGAAATTTGGATTAATAAAAAAAAAAAAGTAGAAAAAGGGATTTTGCTGTTGCACCCATATGGACACTGGTATTGAATCACAACTGAGTTGAAGTGAATAATGTAGAGGCGTGTAGTACCACATCCAACCTGTGAAATGGCGTAGCACTGTTTTTCAACCTTTTTTTAATGACTTCTTCAAATATGGATTATCCAAAATAATGGACCCACAAAATATAGCCAACGAATTCGCCAAATATTATTCTAACCTCAAAAATGATTCATCAACCCCACAACCAAGTTTTCGCCTTCCCCCAATAGCTCAGAAATATGAAACAATATTAGGAAATTACTGAAGTAATACCATCATTAAAACTCAACAAATCCCCCGGCCCAGACGGGCTCACTTAACAATTTTTATAAAAAATTCCATAAACCGCTCACTCCACATCTTACTAAAGTATTCAATAGCATTTTCCAAACCCAACAATTCCCTAAAGAGATGCTAGAAGCAGTAATAATTACATTACCCAAACCAGGGAAACCACCAGATTGCCCTGTCAACTTTAGGCCAATATCTTTACTGAACTCGGACCTAAAGATATATTCAAAAATTCTAGCCAATAGATTATTGGATATTATCCCTGAGTTGGTCCATCACGACCAAGTGGGATTTGTGAAAGGACGTCAAATTTTAATCTCATATCCAAAACGAAGGCAAATCGAACGCCTTCTCTGCTCCCGACTCTGGATGCGGAGAAGGCTTTCGATAGAGTTAACTGGAAGTATATGGAGGAAGTTCTCAAAGAATTTAGAATACCACCACCATTAATGACACTAATCTTAGCGCTATACAAGAACCCAACCGCAAGAACATAGACATCTGGATCCATCTCTAATTATTTCACAATAACTAACAGAACCCGACAGGGATGTCCCCTCTCACCATTAATTTTCACATTATTAATGGAACCACTAGCACAACATGTAAGGAACAATCCACATATTAAGGGTATTCAGACAGGAGAGACAGATCACAGAATTGGTCTCTTCGCAGATGATGTGTTTATATGCCTAACCTCCGCAGAAAATACTTTACCTCAACTAAATAAAATCCTTGAAAACTTTAGCTCTATAAGTTACTATAAAATTAACAAATCTAAATCCTTAATCCTGAACATGGGCATTCCCCCAAATATACAAAAAGAATTTGAGAAAAAAATTTCCATTTGTTTGGACAGAGGGAAAAATCCCATACCTTGGTATAACATTAACCTACCCTACCAAACTCCTTATGCCAACACATTACTCAACATTAACTAACCAATTACAGAAAGATATACAAACGTTTTCTAACTATCCAATATCTTGGTTAGGCAGAATTGCCGCAACAAAGATGTTACTATTACCAAAAATATTATACTTTTTTAGAAATGTACCCATTAGTGTATCATCAAACACAATGGGGCAGATTTACTTACGCGGTCCATTCGCGATCCAGCGGCGTGTTCTCTGCGGTGGATTCTGGTCTTCCGGCGACTCACTAAGGTAGTTCCTCCGACGTTCACCAGGTGTCGCTGCTGCGCTGAAGTCCGCCGAGGTCCACCGGAGTGCACGATCCATTGCCGGGTGAAGGTAAGTGCGTGTCCAGCGACACTTTTTTTTTTTTTTAAATGCGGCTGTTTCTCCGAATCCGTCAGGTTTTTGTACGGCCACGCCCCCCCATTTCCGTCGCGTGCATGCCAGCGCCGATGCGCAACAATCCGATTGCATGCGCCGAAATCCCGGGGCAATACAGGGAAAATCGGCACAAAACTAAAAATTCGGTTAACCCGTCGCAAAAAACGCGAATCGGGCCCTTAGTAAATGACCCCCAATATCCAGAATACAACAAATTATACAGAAATTCATATGGAAGGCACAAAAAGCTAGGATTGCAGCTAAAATATTACATCTTCCTCCTAATAAAGGCGGACTAAGTAGTCCATTCATTAAAGCTTATTACCATGCAACATTACTGGACCAAATAAAATCCTGGTGGAATAATGACCTATCAAAACAGTGGGTTAAAATAGAAACGGATCTATTCTACCAATCAAATATACAATCATTACTATGGCAAATAGCTATAACTAAGAGAATCCCTAAATGTCCCTCCCCTACTATTAAAGCAGGACTAAACTTATGGAACAAGGACGCTCCTACCAGAGACCTGATTCCACTTAATTTACTGGAACTTCCCACGGAACCAATCCAGAGATTATTACCCAAAATCGACTACACGAATTGGATAACTTCAGGTATAACTAAAACAGATAACATCTACTTTAACGGCTCTAGATTTTCCTTTCAAGAAATAAGAGAAAAATTACAATATCCCCAAAGCAGATTTCTATAAATATCTCCGGTTGCGAGAATACAGTACTTGCAGAATATAAGAATTTCAACAAATAAAAAGAAAACTCTATATGGTGAATACTTCCATAATAAAGAAAGAAAAAAGAAAGGCATAAGCAAAGGATATAGGGAAATATTACTGCTTAATCTTCCAGATAAACAATCATTCCAGGAAAAATGGGGAAAAGAACTAAACATGACATATGAGAACATATGGGAACATGCATTTTCCATTACAACTCAAACATCTCAATGCATTAATCATCAAGAAACCGCGCACAAATTAATGTATAGCTGGTATCCAACACCGTACCGACTAGCCAAAATGTATCCCAACACGTCAGGCATATGCTAGAGATGTAACAAAGATATAAGTTCCTTACTACATGTATGGTGGGCCAGTAAACCAAAAAAAGCATAATAGGGGTAGGGTGAAAAAAAAAATAAAAAATGTGCTAAAATATAACTTTTAATTGTATCACATAAAACCGCACTAAAGTGTCATGTGCCTAAAGTGCAATGTCAGGAATGAGGTGTACCAATCCTAACCACAACATATCCTCAAAGGACTATTAGGTAGCATATCCGCCCAAATAAACCAGCCAGTAAACCAGTAAATAAGCCAGTAAAACCAGTATGGAAAACAGTCATTAACAAATTGAGAAGCATCATCCCCTACCCTATCCCCGGGGATTGCTTTATTATCCCTTGGCCTTGAAGACATACCTCTACCACACTTAACTATTTCCCATATTCTAAACACAACTAGAAATCGAATTGCAAAAAACTGGAAGTCACCCGTGTTGCCCACTGTCAACGAGATACTACACAATACAAACAGGAATTTTATGATGGAATCTTTATTAGCAAGCGACAGAAGTACAAGGAAAACATTTGAAACAAAATGGACTGATTGGATTAAATTTCTCTCAGCCCACCCATTATGATTCTTACATTACTACAATTATAAAACATATAGGAACGCAGAGGCACTGCTATTAGTTCTACTTGTTTGATCAATTTTTTTTCTAGTATGGCTATATTTATACAATGCATCATGTAATATGTACACAATACTTTAGTTACAACAATGTAAGAATATGACAAGATGTAACACTAATATAAAATGTATGAGTAGGGAATGCAAAAGAAAGTGACAAAAAAAAATAAAAATTCTGAAAACATGACTGCACACATTCAAGGATCAGCAGGGGCAGATAAGGGGCAGTTGGTTCGTACCGTTATATGTAGGGCCACTGTCGACGCTTCCACCATAACCCTTATTTTTGCAGTCCGGGAAGGCCCAGCCGTCGTTGCAGTGACAGTTCTTATTGCTGTTACATACCTAGAATATAGACGTGATAGGAGTCAAAATAATAGTTGCAGAGACCATATACAGTATATACTTAAGGGACGTTTAGATCTTCTCCAAAGTATCTAGCATGAATGTCAAAATTTTGAAATTATTTTGTTGAATTTACAATTAAAGGTAGTACATAATGGATTAGGCACACACCCTGTATTAGATAAAAATTTAGGATAGGAGAACACGTACGAAAACTTGGCTAAGCCACAATTGTCGATGAGCATGATGATAGAACACGCTGCCATAGCAGGTCAATAAATCAATTCCTATGGGTTGTAATAGATGAAGACCTCTACATGGAAGGGACATTATTTCTTGGTTTCTTATCCAATGGCTTTCCCCAAAATCTGACAAATATGATATACTGGATATATATGTTAAAGGAAACCTACCACTTCCGATGGTGGTTATAAACTGCAAATGCCGTGAGCAGGGTGAGCTGGTGCCGGCGCTTATTTTCGTTATGTTTCTAAATGCTAATTGTCAAATTTGCAATAGAAATAAAGGGTACTGTAATGGTTCCAGCATTCACCCTTGATATGAAAATTCAGGATAGGAGGACACATTCAAAAACTAGGAATTGTTAATGTGCTTGACAATAACAGAGATTATGGTTTTAAAGGTTCTGTACTCACCCCATTACCTCCACATTTGTTTTGTACATCACAGTCATAGCCCAGCACAGTTGCTTCGACACACTGGAACCGCTTACAGACCTTATATGGAGAGGAAAAAAAAACAGATCCTTAGATGATGTACATAGACCAAAGACAGAGGACAATACTTCCTAGTAGTATAGAATGAAGGAAAGAGGTTTTGGGATCCCTTACCTTGCCCTCTGCACACTTGGTGCCTTCATTAACCATGGCAGGATCTGGAACATCGGAACCAAGCTGGAAGTCCACCCCCCAACATGTAATACCTTGGACCGTAGTCTTAATAATTGAGGGCTCAATGCCAAAGACAGGCATAGAGTTCACATTTTCACACTGCAACTTGCCGCACAGCGCGTTCCTGTGGGCAGAGAATCACAAAATTTGGAAATGACTTAGGAGACATGTCATTGCAGATATTACCAACACATCCCAATAACAAATAAATACATAATAGATGGTACAAAGGATCCCCCACATCTATGATAACCATACATATTTGTAGTTAGCTGCTCATTTTTTCCTACAGTGTCCACTTCAGGCTAAATGTAGTATTACAAGAAGCCCTTCAAAAGGTTTTCATAATGATATATGATAAACGTTCCCCGATTAATAGTAGAGACTAACTAATCATGATTGTGTTCCGCTGGCAAGCAGGGACTCCTTGTATCTTATATCACTATGATGCAAGGAGTCGCCACTACTGCATTGTGCTCAGTCTGTGAAATCTGGGCCAATAGATCATCCATTATTCACGGATTAAACACTGTCAAGTTGAGTTTCACCAAGTGTTCTCTTGGACAAAGCTTTTGACTTACCGTGATTCACAAGATTTGTAGGCGTTGCCTTGGTATCCACAATTCCCAAATCGGTCACCTTTGGAGTTTACATTTTGGAAACAAACAGGAGCAGCTGCCTTTGCATCTACGAGATAATCATATAAAGTTTTTTTTTTAAGCTTAGACATGTTTTAGCTGTGTATTTTATTTTGGCTACAGTTTTTTAATTTAATTGCAGCCCCCTGCACAACGCTGCATGATCAAGCATCCTAGAGATCAAGGTCTTACTCTGTCCAAATATTCCTTGGCACTGGGCATCGTAATACTGGCAGATGCCATTGTAGCAATAGGCTTGGTTGTTTTGGCAGGGGTTTCCATCCTGAAGGAAGACGTCTGGTTGGCAGAAAGGCGAAGAACCATTGCAATACTCAGGGAGGTCGCATTCGTTGGCCATGGCTCGGCACACGGTACCACCGGGAGAAAACTGATAGAAAATGTAAGAAGGAAATAAGCGGATGTCAAAAAAGTGACTTCTCTTCCCCACAACCCCTATACGGATATGTCTTTAGTATACAAAAACCCTTATTTTATGACTTTGTATAAAGTCTTATTCTTAAAATGAAAAGGCTATTTGTTAAATTTACAATTGCAATCAAGGGGACCGTAATGGGTCCAGCATAAACCCTTAATGCATTTCATAAAAACATCAGGATAGGAGGACACAGAAAACCTTGCTAGCCCACAACAAAGTGAAATTCCCCTTTAAATAGGAAATGATCACTAATTTTACTATAAAATACTTAGGTTCTGGGATACCTGTGTGTATACAGTGATGTATGTATATAAAATACAGACCCGGCAGTTTTGGCAGCAGGAACCAGTTGCACACTGGGCTCCTGATCGTAGTTTGCATGTCCCTGGCTGGCAACAGGGATCCTTCTCACACTCCTAGAATTCACCAAGAAAACAAACATTTATTCACCTATCACAGATAAGGAGGAATCAGGACTCTCCATTGTTATTTGCCATCATCAGGAAGTCCCCAAAGAAGCCATCAGGCACACCTCTTATTATTGTTACCTTTACACAGCCTGAATTACTAAACATTGATGTCAGGTTACTAAACCAACACTGCTATATCCACACTGGATAAAATTCAATGTGTGTTCTCATTTTAGAGAATAGCATCTCCTATGCCATTGCTTTATAATAGTTCAGGGATCAAATCTCATGCTACATGGCCACTAGGGGGCAGTGCTCTATTAAAACTTTAAAGGAAACCTACCATTTGATTAGATGCATTATGAAGCAAACAGACCTTGAGACTGCTGTAGCTGCACTGATGCAGGATCATATCCTGGTTACTCCCTGAGCTGAGGGGTTTTGCTGATAAAACAGATATAACATTATGATAATGAAGCTCTGTGGCTTCTATGGCTGCTTCAGCGCTTGTCCCAGCACACAAGTTATTCTCTGCAGGAGAGGATGATGTAATCCCTGGGTTGTGCCTGAAGGCAGAATAATCAATAGCTACACCATCCCTCCGCTGCTGTGTATGAGTGATCCAGCTCAGGTTCATTAGTCATGTCTTGACTAACCTCCATTTGTAATTACAAGCTCGGTGTCTAATGTGTTGATCTAAGCAGCCAGACTGACCCAGCTTTCCCAAGGTCCTGAATGTTATAATTGTTTTTTCAGCAAAACCACTCAGTTCAGGGATTAACCAAGATATGATCATGCATCAGTGTAGCTACAGCATTCTCAAGGTATGTTTGCTTCATAATGCATCACATCAATGGTAGATTTCAATATTTTTTTATTGATTACCCATCAGTAGAAAAGGTAATTAATATCAGGGCTGTTTCAAGACTAAAGGTCTTGACAGCAGAGCTCTGTACACTGTATAGTGTCTGTGCTTGGTATTGCATCTTGGTTCACTTGAATGGGTCTAGGCTGCAAATGTAATATGTGACAAATGGAAGTGACACATGAGTCTATGATATGTAACCAAATGATAAATAAATGCCAAAATACCCCTTTAAGTCAGTGATGTTACATATCTGCTCTTAAGTTCCTTTACCTTTTCACTTCCGCAGTCGCACTCCTCTCCTGGGTCCACCAACTTGTTCCCACAGAAGGGGGCGGTGTAGGACTCGTCTGGTCGGGGCACGTTCAGGAGGCAATTTCCACCTTTGTTCAGAATTAACTTCTCAAAGTCGTCTTCACTGCAACTGCTGAAGTTCTTAGAATCCCTGTATGGCGGGAAAGTGGAACTACGTGTTAGGCTATATTCACACTGCCGTTGCCCGCCCGTACCGTACCGTAGCGGGCAACGGCAGTGTACGGGGAGAGGAGGAGGAGGTGAGCGCAGCTCACCCCCGCCCCTCTCCATAGCAACCTATGGCGCACGGCGCCGTATTACGGGAAAAGATAGGACAGGTCCTATCTTTTTCCCGGATACGGAACGGTACGGTGCCGCACGTGTGCTGCACCGTACCGCTCCCGTAGGGTGCCGTGCGCCCATAGAAGTGTATGGGGGACGTATATCGGCCGTATATACGTCGGCCGTATATACGTCCCCCATACGTTAGTGTGAATGTAGCCTTAAAGTCATAGAAAGACTAAATGTCCGGATATTCTGAGTTTCCCATTTCTCTTTACTCTCTTTTCTCATTCCTTTGCTAGAAATTGTGGTTTAATCCAGTTGCAGTACAGAGAACAGGGGTGTAACTACAGCGGTAGCAGCTATGGCAGCTGCTATAGGGCCCGCAGTGTAGGGGGCCCTGGCATCTGGCATAATTTGTGTATACATGTGTAAAGGTGTATAAACGTATGTGCATATTTTACTTTAAGCGGAAGAGGGGCCACATGGAGAAGTCTGCTGTGGGGCCCAGCTTATGCTAGTTATGCCCCTGAGGGAGGGGCTCTGGTATCAACCCCTCAGAGCCCTTCAGATTCCCACACAATGCCTGGATCTATAAGTAAATGTCTCTGGGTTCTCAGGATGGATTTTGATGGTAGATTTCCTTTGTGGGTAATGTGTATCTAGAAAACTGGCGTGCAAGTCCTGTTAAACTCATTCCATTCACATTTCCCATTATAAGATCATTGTTTGGTACAGGCTCTTTTTGTCCTAACAAATTCACCTATAAGTAGGTTATGTTCTCATTTTTGTGGGGTCCTGAGCACGTATGTCACAGGATCTATAGGCCAGGTTCTCTCATAGAAAATAGCTTTCTCAATCTTTCCCAATATGTTTGATAATTCCCGACTGCAGACGAGCCCCTCCACGCTGGACTTACGAGGCTCCGGAGTTCATGATGCAGTACTTGGTAGGGCAGGAGCATCGCCGCTCGTCATCGTGATTCATCCCCAGATTGTGACCCAGTTCATGGGCGACGATGGATGAGAAGGACGGCACGTTCTGATGTGAGAACTATAAGAAAGATAACACACAATTATCAATCATAGGGAAATTCTGGAGGACGGATACTCCCCTTCCCCTATAAGTATTTTGTGGTCTGCCTGGACTAGGCCCCCACCACTGATCTAAAGTCACGTCTGTCAGAGGGTCAGGGTGCAGCTCTGACTCCTAATCTGCAGCTCTGCTTCTTCACCTGCTCAATACATGGAAGATGATCCTGCCCTTTTTAAAAAAAAAAAAAAAAAAACTTGGCCAATAGTTTGCATCGAATCATTTTGGTGTCATAAGCTTTTTTTGTGCCATTTTGGGACCGTTTGATTGGGTTTAATATACATCACATCCAACAGGAAACACTGGATAGAAAATAACTCAGACTGCCCTATATAATCCGCTGCCTGTTGAAGGGAGCAGTATACATTAAACAAAAGCCTCCATCCCCGGACTCCGCTGAGTCCGTGTATAAGGACATTTATGTCACTTAGGAGACACAACCAGAACATCAGCAGCAGAACATTGGCCGATGATGATGTTCACTCCTCCCCCTCCTTTCAGGGGGGAGGAGCCAAACCAGAGGACGTCTCCAACTATACGAGCATACAGTGGTGCACGTTGCTGCCATTGTAAGGATACGTTGGGAATGCTTAGAACAAATGCTTATAACGGAGGGAGTATAATGCGATAGGCCGGGTGCACACAAATCTGTGTAGGCTCGATCCCAAGGACTGCAAAACTTTCCCAGGATGGGAGTCCTTGCTTTACACAAATCTAATGCATGGAAGTTTCGTTTGCTGGTTGAACTGTAGCTCACTAGACAGATTTATCACACAGAAATAAACAATGCTAAATACGGTGCTGTATACAAGTGTCCAGTCTAATTTTTAGGAAATAAATCTGCTCCCAAATGTATATAGAAAGGAGACCTCTGGACATCAGGCCTCAGGCTTATAGGAGACTTGGGTAACAGGACAAGAGTGACAGGCATCTATGGAGTTAAATACCCATGATTGTAGTCTTCTGATCATACGTGATAGAGTACTGGCCCTGCATAGCATGGATCACATGTAAAATGGTGTAAGCAGAAGTTAAAATCCCTTAGTGATTGCCGTATAAAGGCGTATTAGTATTAAGGGGTTAAATGTAATTCCTCCAAACTGATAACATACCACGTTTATGCCTCCCGCGTGGCTCCTAGAACAAATGGTACCCACAAAGGCCATCCCTGCTGTGCCGCCGAAATATCTCTTCCTGCAAAACAATCAATAAAATTTATTTTTTAATTTTTTTTTGTAAAAATGACTAATGGCAATCGCTCCGTACACCCTGTAGTAACTCCAAGAAGTCTGCAAGAAAAGGAATTATATCAATGTGCTCCATGCAATGCCTCATCTGCCCTTTGGAGGCGCTGCAGGGAAAGCGAACACTTCCGGCCTTGTTACCTGTAACAGGATATCGGTGATAGCTGAATAATTTGTATTACATCACACAACCAGCAGATGGCAGCGTCACATGAAGGATTTACTATAGAAACCAATATGGTGGCATCCGGCAGTGGTACCGGGAGGTCCTGGTATTATCTTTGTGCTGTCTGATCACACAGAGGGACAGGTCATTTTTCTGACAGATCCAAGTGCAGGAATTGACAACTACCAGATATTTATATCAGACAGTATACACTGATATAGTGAATATCAATATAGGAATTCTTGTTGTGGCCTTATAGATTCATTCTATAGGACAATGTGACCCTCAGACCAGATATTTGTCAATGGCTATTGGTTGTAGGACAAACCCAGCTCTGCTACATCAGTATAGTAGGTTTACTTACAGTACTAGCTGTGCGCTGTCATGCCTGCGCCGCGATAGTAGTTCTGCCTCTCGCCACTGCACGAAACGGCCGAGCACTTCTCCAGCCGAGCCGTCAATGTTGATGTGATTCATATTTGTCCAGATCTCCAGCCCCACCAGGACAATCCTTATATTCAGCATAGAGTACATCTAGAATAGGAGAAATACAATCTGCTCAGCTCCTCCTGCTCTATAACATGCTGCCTACAGATAGGACACTATGTACAATCTGCTCAGCTCCTCCTGCTATGTAACATGCTGCCTGCAGATAGGACACTACGTAGAATCTGCTCAGCTGCACCTGCTCTATAACATGCTGCCTGCAGATAGGACACTATATACAATCTGCTCAGCATCTCCTACTCTATAACATGCTGCCTGCAGATAGGACACTATGTACAATCTGCTCAGCTCCTCCTGCTCTATAACATGCTGCCTGCAGATAGGACACTATATACAATCTGCTCAGCTCCTCCTACTCTATAACATGCTGCCTGCAGATAGGACACTATGTACAATCTGCTCAGCTCCTCCTACTCTATAACATGCTGCCTGCAGATAGGACACCATGTATAATCTGCTCAGCTCCTCCTGCTTTATAACATTCTGCCTGCAGATTGTAAGTCGTGTCCTATCTCCTCAGCTCCTCCTTAAAGAAGCTCCTTCCAGAAACAGCGGCTTCGTATATTCATGGTCAATGGTTATATTCCACAACTTTATGTTCCCTGACAAAAATGTAGGTAAGGGTTTGTCATACTCACAATGTCCAGGTAATTAGACAGCTCTACCATCTGGGCTCGTACGGCGGTGTCATTCCTTCCCAACATGTCATACTGCAAGACAGATCAGAGAATATATATGTTATATAATATTTATATTCCAGGATTGTAGCTGGACTTAGTACACTGGGTGCAGATCCTCACACTGTTGTGCTGTGAGATCTCTGCATTGAACGGTTTTATAGCTCCTCCACTCTCAGTAAAAGCTGTAGTAGTTTATGTTAGGATATTAAAGCAGCCACAACAGCAAAATAGAGAGCTAAGAGCACAACAGTGTGAGGACAACCCACGATGCACTGGGTAGCCCGGCACATGGAGGTTTTGGACTTTATATGAGCATGATGCACCTTGCTGGCTTCCTTTATAATAGAAATAAATGCTAGGGGACGCCATATCACATATAACCCCAGTATTAGCTGTAATGATTGAGGTCTATGAAGGGGACGCATCATAGGAGGATACAGAACAACAGGGAGAAATATCTGCTGACGTTTCTAATTACATATTTGGATGTGGAGGCAAAATGACGGCAGTAGGAATGGAGATATTAGGATCCAGGGTGTCAGCATATGGACACGGCGCTCTCAAATTATGGAGATTAGGGGAGAACGGGCTGACACAGGGCGGAAATGTCCGGGGGATTCTGAGGAATGATCCAATAACAGATGTGCAGCCGTACAATCCAGTGCTGGGGATAGTAAGTGTAAAACTAGGGCTAGGCTCAGCTATTACATACATTTTACAAGAATATAACTACTATAATACTGCCCCCTATGTACAGGAAAATAACTACTATAATACTGCCCCCTATGTACAGGAATATAACTACTATAATACTGCCCCCTATGTACAAGAATATAACTACTATAATACTGCTCCCTATGTACAAGAATATAACTACTATAATACTGCCCCCTATGTACAGGAATATAACTACTATAATACTGCCCCCTATGTACAAGAATATAACTACTATAATACTGCCCCCTTATGTACAAGAATATAACTACTATAATACTGCCCCCTATGTACAAGAATATAACTACTATAATACTGCCCCTTATGTACAAGAATATAACTACTATAATACTGCCCCCTATGTACAGGAATATAACTACTATAATACTGCCCCCTATGTACAAGAATATAACTACTATAATACTGCCCCCTATATACAAGAATATAACTACTATAATACTGCCCCCTATATACAAGAATATAACTACTATAATACTGCCCCCTATATACAAGAATATAACTACTATAATACTGCCCCCTATATACAAGAATATAACTACTATAATACTGCCCCCTATGTACAGGAATATAACTACTATAATACTGCCCCCTATGTACAGGAATATAACTACTATAATACTGCCCCCTATGTACAGGAATATAACTACTATAATACTGCTCCCTATGTACAAGAATATAACGACTATAATACTGCCCCCTATGTACAGGAATATAACTACTATAATACTGCTCCCTATGTACAGGAATATAACTACTATAATACTGCCCCCTATGTACAAGAATATAACTACTATAATACTGCCCCCTGTGTACAGGAATATAACTACTATAATACTGCCCTCTATGTACAGGAATATAACTACTATAATCCTGCCCCCTATGTACAAGAATATAACTACTATAATACTGCTCCCTATGTACAAGAATATAACTACTATAATACTGCCCCCTATGTACAGGAATATAACTACTATAATACTGCCCCCTATGTACAAGAATATAACTACTATAATACTGCCCCCTATGTACAAGAATATGACTACTATAATACTGCCCCCTATGTACAAGAATATAACCACTATAATACTGCCCCCTATGTACAAGATTATAACTACTATAATACTGCCCCCTATGTACAGGAATATAACTACTATAATACTGCCCCCTATGTACAAGAATATAACTACTATAATACTGCCCCCTATGTACAAGAATATAACTACTATAATCCTGCCCCCTATGTACAAGAATATAACTACTATAATCCTGCCCCCTATGTACAAGAATATAACTACTATAATACTGCCCCCTATGTACAAGAATATAACTACTATAATACTGCCCCCTATGTACAAGAATATAACTACTATAATACTGCCCCCTATGTACAAGAATATTACTATAATACTGCCCCCTATGTACAAGAATATACCTACTATAATACTGCCCCCTATGTACAAGAATATAACTACTATAATATTGCCCCCTGTGTACAAGAATATAACTACTATAATACTGCCCCCTATGTACAAGAATATAACTACTATAATACTGCCCCCTATGTACAGGAATATAACTACTATAATACTGCTCCCTATGTACAAGAATATAACTACTATAATACTGCCCCCTATGTACAAGAATATAACTACTATAATCCTGCCCCCTATGTACAAGAATATAACTACTATAATACTGCCCCCTATGTACAAGAATATAACTACTATAATCCTGCCCCCTATGTACAAGAATATAACTACTATAATACTACCTCCTATGTACAAGAATATAACTACTATAATACTGCCCCCTATGTACAAGAATATAACTACTATAATACTGCCCCCTATGTACAAGAATATAACTACTATAATACTGCCCCCTATGTACAAGAATATAACTACTATAATCCTGCCCCCTATGTACAAGAATATAACTACTATAATACTGCCCCCTATGTACAAGAATATAACTACTATAATCCTGCCCCCTATGTACAAGAATATAACTACTATAATACTACCTCCTATGTACAAGAATATAACTACTATAATACTGCCCCCTATGTACAGCAATATAACTACTATAATACTGCCCCCTATGTACAAGAATACAACTACTATAATACTGCCCCTATGTACAAGAATATAACTACTATAATACTGCTCCCTATGTACAAGAATAATACTACTATAATACTGCCCCCTATGTACAAGAATATAACTACTATAATACTGCCCTATGTACAAGAATATAACTACTATAATACTGCCCCCTACGTACAGGAATATAACTACTATAATACTGCTCCAATCCTACAGATTCCATGTGGAGAGTCATGAATCCGTCAGACACCTCATACAGGCCACAAGTGACTAAAAACGGCATCACTCTAACATAGAGGGAGTGATGTACAATATGGAGGGTTTTGTGATGTGTTATACACTGGAGCGAGGCCAGACCCTGGTGTGAGGTTTTCTCGAGAGTTCACACACAGGGGCAGATTACTTACCCGGTCCATTTGCGATCCAGCGGCGCGTTCTCTGCAGTGGATTCGGGTCTGGCCGGGATTCACTAAGGCAGTTCCTCCGACGTCCACCAGGTGGCGCTGCTGCGCTGAAGTTCCCCGAGGCCCGCTGGAATGCACTGAAGTACACCGGCCTATTCCTAGTGAAAGTAAGCGCGAGTCCCGCGACACTTTTTTTTTTTAAATGCGGCGTTTTTTCCGAATCCGTCGGGTTTCCGTTCGGACACGCCCCCGTTGCGTGCATGCCATCGCCGATGCGCCACAATCCGATCGCTTGCGCCAAAATCCTGGGGCAATACAGGGCAAATCGGAAATATTCGGGTAACACGTCGGGAAAACGCGAATCGGGCCCTTAGTAAATGACCCCCAATGTCATAGATGAAGCACCTACCTACCCCAAGTCCGGAGGGCTTAAAAAGAATGGACTTTGGGCTATTGTAAGCCCAGTCCAGGTAAATAATGGTTTCCATCCTTCGCTGCAGTTACCAAGGCTTAGGGAGAAGCAATACGACACTGGAGCGCTGCAGTCTAGATTTGGATTGCAGAGGGAGAGGAACCTGACAACCCTATACAGTCACCATTTAGGTAATGGATACCTTTAATTATGGCTGTTAGACCGCTCTAAAGAGGATCTTGACGGTTTTACCCCTTGTATGCAGTGGTGAAAAGCAGCCGAGACATCTAAGTGGTTAAAAAGATGCTCCCTCAGGCACCACCCCTACCGTACACTGCTCTACTGCTGGTGCTATAGCAGATATCACCTGAGAACTAGTATGGGACCGGGTCACTCAAACACCTTGCTGAATTTAAAGGGAGTGTGCAGCCCTAATCTATAAATGACCTGTTTATAGGAGTGGTAATTGCAGGGTCAACACTGGATCTGTCCATAGCACCGGTCAGCTGATTAGTGGTGGTGCTGGGTATCACACCCCTACAATTCATAGTTTGCCAATTAAAGGGGTTGTCCACAGTTTGAAAAACATGGAAGGTTTCTTCAATAAAAAAAAAATAGAAAAATATAGCGCCACACCTGATCATGGTTCTTATTGGTATTGCAGCTCAGCTGTATATAGAGATGAATGGAGCCAAGTTGCAATACCCCATGGTCAGATGAGGAAGTTGATTTTTTTTTTAGAAGAAAGCAGCCATGTTTTGTTAACCTATGGACAATACCTTTAATGTGTTTGTGCAGGACAACCCCCTTAAATTTATTTGTAGAGAACAACAAAAAAAAAAAACTTCAGGATTATAATTTGTGAAAAATGTGTAATAAATACATCCCCGGGGTCTTCATAGGTTAACAGTAGTGATGCACATGACTAGGACACGCAGCGGTACTGATCCGTGATCATCAGGTGTCACATGACGCACATCTGTACAGAGCCGCCAGTATCCCCGGATCCCACCCATACACGGCCTCGCCTGCCAAACATCTGCTCACAGTCCGGATTTTTGGAAACTTTAGGGTAGAACTTTAGTAAACACTATTAAAGAAGTGAGGATTCTTATGACAACAATCAATGGTGTTCCCTCAAATCTGATCAGGGGTTCAGCTAAAAAACAGAGCTGCGCAAAGTACAATCACATCGGAGCCAAATTTCAGCTCTGGACGGAGATTATACACGGATGGGAATTACTGCTCGGAGACAATTCCAGAAATGAAAGCTGGAACATGAGAGACAAAAAAGAATTGAAGGGGCTCACAAAGTAATTGTATTGATGGTCTTCTCCAACAGGACAGGTCATCAATATAAGGTCATTGGGGGTCTGCACCTCCAGCAGCCAATGAATGGAGAGATAAGACTAGCGCCATCCTTAGTGTGGTGGCCAGTGTTGGAAACTGCAGCTGACTTCTTAATGAATTGTATAGGAGCTGAGTCACAACACAGAAAACAGGTCTGGACTTCTCTATATCCCAATATCAGCTGATGGACAGGGATCCAAAGCCTCGGATCCTTCTGACTAAGACCTTGCACATGAAAGTATATGGCGCCATATGGTAGGTAGCCGTATGAACAGCAGCTAGCATACGGTCACCATAGTAGTGCATTGTGGGGAGGGGCGAGGAGCGCTCTCCTTCTTCAGCCAGCATGCTAAGCTATGCCCGGGTTGCGACCTGGGTGTAGCATACATTCATCTGCATGAGGCCTAATCTGACATGGATGAGCAATCCTAGGTAACGCTCATGAATGACTTGAGAAATGGAAAATCCCTTTAAGGAGTAGCAATTTATAGTGGGACAATGGGATATTATGTGGCGAGGGGCTAATGCTGGATGAGAAGATCCGTCATGTAATCTCCATTCCAGGAGAAGGTTGAGGTGCTAGGGGGGTCATTTACTAAGGGCCGGATTCGCGTTTTCCCGACGTGTTACCCGAATATTTCCAATTTGCGCCTGTATTCCCCTGGGATATTGGCGCACGCGATCGGATTTTGGCGCATTGGCGCCCGCATGCACGCGACGGAAATGGGGGGGGGGGGCGGAGCGGCGTGGCCGAACGAAAACCCGACGGATTCTGAAAAAACGCCGCATTTTAAAAAAAAATGTGTTGCGCAACTTGCACTTACCTTCAGGGCATTCCAGCGGGCCTCGGGGAACTTCAGCGCAGCAGCAACATCTGGTGGACGGCGGAGGAACTACCTTTGTGAATCGCCGGAAGACCCGAATCCACCACAGAGAACACGCCGCTGGATCGGTAAGTAAATCTGCCCCAGTGTCTTCGTTGACCTTGCAGCCTCAAAAATGTATCACAATGGCTTCTACTAAACCCAGATTTAACCATAACCCTGCCAGACAGACACTCATGAACTGAAGAGAAGTTGGCCTCTATGTGCTTGGGCATTGGTGTAACACCTGAATTCGATCGGAAAGGGGTTCACTAATATATATATACACACAACTTTTGTATCCAAAATTAGAAACTTCCATGACTTACCCTTTCCTTGTCCACCACCAGGAAGAGCTCCACGTATCTGGTCTGGGGCAGGACGGCTCTCTTCTTCTGGACACAAGGAGATGAAGGAAACTATTAGATGGGCACAGACATACACACTGTATACTCCATATACAGCGCCAAACATCTGCCATCCTGCAACCACCACTACCGCAGCAATCCTCTTGTGTACACAACACATCATGGCGGACGTCACCTGCCGCCCCAGGCGCATTATCTTTTCATAAGTGCTCAGAAATGGCACCGACCAATAATCAGGGCTACTTCTCTGAAACACTGACGGCACACAGAAGAAATTTGGCAGGATGGTTGGTGGTTGTATAAGATGATGAGGATTAGGCACAATGAATTTTAATGCCCGATTTTGTTCTCAGATTTGAAAAACTTAAAGAAAATCCATCATGATAAACAAGGCACCATGACTGTGGTCGTCTTCTTATTTGTATTATCCATGGCCTTCTTCCTTCTTAAATTAACTGTTAAAATTATACTCATGAGCCTGGAGTGCTCTTGGGGGCATTACCAAAGCCCCTCCGTGCTGCAGCTTCACAGGCTGTTACACTGTGCAGGAGCACTTACCCCCTTGCAACCCCATCAGGCAAAGGGTGGGAAGAAGGTCCTAACGGACCACGTCCTGTAAATCTGCAGCACGGAGGAGCTCTGGTAACACCCCCAGAGCCCTTCTGGCTCATCACATAATTTTAAAACTTGATATTAGAAGAAAGGAAGCCATGGATGACAAATATAAGAAGATTACCACAGTCACGGTACCTGGATCTATGAGTAAGTGCTGATGGATTTTGATGGTCCATTTCCTTCAAAGGGATTCTTGCCTCTCAATGAGAACAGATGAAGGTGTAGTGGAGTATGTTGTGCATACTACTACTTAGACTTGTATAAACAGTGACCATTCAAAGGAAGGGGGGGTGGCTACCTGAACCAATGAGGAGTACGGGGTGTGTCTGAGACTACCTTAGATTCCCAGTAGTCACAGATAACAGCTCTATCCTAATAGAATGGAACACAAAATGTCTTGTATAAACATTTTTTCAGGTGCAGAATGACCGGCCCCTTTAATGTCGGTAGGTGTAGTACTTACCCGACGTAGAAGCTGAACCATGCTGGGCGAGTGGTTGTGTAGACTCTCATCATCGCCCCCTGCAGGACTAGACACGCCGCAGGTCATCGGCTCCTGCTTCACATCTTCCAGACGATATATGAGGTGTTCAAAGTCCGAAGAGTTCTGTAGAGGCTCGATGCCGTAGCTCCCCTTACTCAGGTGCAGAAGACCCCTGGTGTATAGACAGAGAGGGTCTCAGGGTTAGTAATTATACACCCACATCTGGCTTATGTAAGGGGGTTGAGAAGAGGTAACATTGCTGTATCCGAATAAGGGGGTCATTTACTCACCACTTAGATACTGGCACATGAGCAACATCAACAGCAGCAAGCAGAGATATTAAAAACTAAGTTCTAGTGTAATTTATACTCAATATATTCTTAAAGTTGTTGTCCAGGTTAACGATATTGATGACATAAGATCCAATAGATATGACATTAGCACCAGTATGGTGGACGTCTGACACGAACGTCACCGTGAAGGAGAATAAATGACTTGTAAGTACAAAAGTATTATCATCTGATATGGTGATAATTAGTAGATTTTGCCATCAGATGATTGTGGGGAGCCCCAAATGTCAGAGTAAGCAGCCAGAAGAACATCTCTGTTAAGTGGCAGAGCTGTGTTACTGCAGCTTAATGGGGTTGCCCAGTTTCAGCAAAAAATGGTATACAGTAATTTGAGTAATGAAGAGTTATACCATTTTCTGTACTTTCAATACCTCACGGATTTCTACATCTCTGCTTGCTGTCTTTCCATAGGAAGCTTCATTGTTTACTTTCTGTGTATAAATCTGCTCATGTGATGCACAGCTCATTAGTATCACAGAAAGTAATCAGAGCTGTGTGTTATAACAAGTAGTGCATCTGTGTGACAACACATGACCAGGGATATAACGAGCTGTGCACCTGTGTGACATAACATGACAAAAGGCTATGACAAGCCATGGACCTGTGTGACATCACAAGTCTAGGGATATACCACGAGCCTTGCGCCTGTGTGACATCACATGACCAGGGATATATAACGAGCCGTGCACCTGTGTGACATCTCATCACCAGGGATAAATAACGAGTCGTGCACCTGTGTGACAACACATGACCAAGGATACAACAAGCTGTGCACCTGTGTGACATCACATGACCAAAGCTATGACAAGCCATGCTCCTGTGTGACATCACAAGACTAGGGATATTAACGAGCCGTGCGCCTGTGTGACATCACATGACTAGGGATATATAACGAGCCCTGCACCTGTGTGACATCACACAGCCAGGAATATTAACGAGCCGTGCGCCTGTGTGATATCACATGCCAGAGACCAGTGCCTATATAACAAGAAGTAAACAATGAAGCTTCCTATAGAATGACAGCAAGAAGAGTTCTAGAAAACCGCGAGGAGTTGAAACAGAAAATATATTGGAAAATTGTAGAACTTTTCATTACACAAACAATATCCCAATATCTGTTCATGGGCATTCTGCCTAGAAACCAAGGGCGTCCCCCTAACATCTGCACATCATCTGCAGGAAAACACACAGCCATGTGCATGACTATAGAGGAGCTCGTCATTGTGTATGAAGACTGAGGTTGGCATTTACTGGTACAATACAAGCACCTGAGATGAACAATCCCTTTAAAAGGTGATGCAACAAGCTTAAAATGATCTTCTATTCACATTCTAGAGGGATAACGAGGTGACGAGTGAGAGGTCAACTACTGGTACTGCAACATCATGACCCCCCCAGCAATCTGGATAATGGGGGTCCTGTTCTCACTAATGGGTGGAGTGGCAGATTGAGCATCGCCTACTGCCGCTCCATTCACATGGAAATTGCTGAGTAGAACGCTCAGGTATCCCTGGAGATAGCTGAATGCCAGGCTCACCAACTTCCTACACCCCCATAGTATTGGATGGTGGGTAGAAGGCAAGCTGAACCTGCACTCCCATACCAATGAATGGGGCACCAGGTCGCTGGATAGCTGGGGGTCCTGTTATCATGATCAGTGGGGCTTTTAGCTGCAGGACCTTCAAGATTACCTTGAAATCCCTTATCCTGTAAAAAAAAAAAACTTGAAAATTTGGGACCACCCCTTTAAATGTGAAGGCCCACAGCACAACAATGCCCCTTGCCAGTCACTATGGGCAAGTCTTGTGTAAAATGAAAACTTACCTAAGCCCTGAGCAGGTGCTGATGGCTACCCGGGACTCGGGGTGTCCTTCTGCGTAGCCCCTGTAGTGGCACAAGTCCTGGGGGTATATAAAGGGGCAGAATTAGACAACTACAGAACACAGACAATGTATATGAACCATCATCATTGCAGGTTAATGTAAGGGTGGGTCCTATGTTCACAACTTTGCTTTTAACGGACAATGTGTAATGCCTTATTTCACCTGTGGTGGCGCTGCAGGATAACATAACAGTTGGTATCAGCTTTCCTCATAGATCATAGTCGATCGCAGGAGGTCCCAGACACATAGTTACACATTATAAAATTATATAATGAACTTTTTTGTTGCATTACTATTTTATATTGGGTCTCCTGTATAGACACTGTTAAAGGGGTTGTCTTAGACTACATATTGAGCAACTAGCACCCTGACTGATTAGCCTCCCCTTTAACACATCACAACTCAGTGGCCGGAGTAATGCAGAGTCAGCGCGATATAATAACAGGAAGCCGTCTCATGCGGTCACCCTCCAGGACACCCACTTATTTCCCATGTAAGGCCGATGACCACTGATATTTATGATTCCAGTTCCTGCTGCATCTCAGAACAGGACGTATTTGTGGACCACCCCCATGACCTGTGTCCTATATCAGATTTATACTACTGGTACTGGACACAGGATGTGATACCTCGTCCAGTCTGGAGGAAATGTACGTCCTGTACTGCCGAGAATGCACACACCATGATTATCAAATCCGTTTACTGTAAGTGCCAGCCTCTGACATTCAGGGGTGAACAAGAAGCGGGTTGAGCCTCTCGTCTCAGGCGGCAGCACCACCTGCAGCAAGGTGGGGGGGGCAGCATCAGGGGTGGAGTTATCTGCTACAAAGCAGGACCAGATGATTATAAAATAGCGTCTCTTCACAGCTGATGTCAGGATGGGTATGAGACGTTGTATGGGGTGGAGGGGCGATGTCTATAGCTTGCCTCAGGCAGCAGAGTGTTTAGGTTCCCCCTGCCGATATGTATAATAAGTGGGCTCATAGACGTCTATTCACAATTAAAGAAGACATGGGCATCAATGGGGCACAGCGCCACCTAGACCTTTCATTTCAGTTTATTGCGAACACAATGGGGATCCTTCAGTCCCTAAATACACACCTGGCTATTGAGGGGGCTCACCAATCTGCTCCCATCTTCTGCATAGGTATAAACAGCAAAATCTTTGGCTAATAAATCCCTGTAGAGACAGAGGAAAACATAAAAATTAACCCTTTAAATGTTTTCTATTAAAATGTTTAAGAAAAATAATAAAAACAACAATATTTATATTATAAAATCCATTATTTTGTCCATAGGGGGCAGTATTACAGTACTGTATATCATTCATACCCAAAGTCTTGTCATGTTAAAGTCAAGTATTTGGTCAGAACAATTTTTTTTTCTGAGGGTCCAGGTTTCTATTTACACTGAGTTAAAGGGATATTACATACATACGGTACATACGTACATATATATGTAATTATAGGACACTTTGGGTATAGCAGGAGAGGGGTCTGGTTATCACATCCATAAGATCTCCCTCTGTCCACGTCTCCTCTAGAATGTGCCACTGATCTAGTCACAGTAATGGCTTGTGGTGACGATATTGATCTTTAAGCTTCCTTCCATTAGACTTGTGGTCGGATCATGGACTTTGACATCCATGTGACAAAACAATAGAGGATTATAAATTACTGTATAGATAAACACTGTTGATAATTGTTAGAAAAAAAATGTATTGCTACGAAAAGAGTATAGGATTGTGATACATAGCTGTACAGCTATTAAACCTTTACTGGCATGACTCCTTTAACCCCTTAAGGAATCAGCCCTTTTTCGCTCATTTTTCGTTCCCCACTAACAAAAATCCATAACTTTTTAATTTTTCCGTGTACAGAGCTGTGTGAGGGTTTATTTTCTGTGTAACACATGTTACTTCTTAGTGAAGTTATTTATTTTTCCATGCCATGTACTGTACAAATTAAAACAATGGGGCAGATTTACTTACCCGCTCCTGTCACGATCCCGCAGTGCATTGTCCGACGAGGATTTGGGTCTGCCGCGATTCACTAGGCTTGTGCCCCGAGTTCCTGCATCCATCGCTTCTGCGCAGAGGTCCGCCGGAGTTCAACCTGCTTCTTCCTGGTTGTGTCTTGCAACACAATTCAAATTATCATATCCTGTGCGTAGTCCGAATCTGTCGGGTTGTCCGACGGCCCGCCCCCTGATTTGTGTTGTGTGCAAGCCGGCGCCGATGTGGCAAAATCCAATCACGTGCACCAAAATTCCTGGGCAATACGGCGCAAAACGGAAATCGTCGGGAATCCTAACGAAAATGCGCCTTAGTAAATGAGCCCCAATGTGTACCAAAAAAAAAAATTGTTTCGCCGCCTCCTGACTTCAGTGTACAGAGCTGTGTGAGGTGTAATGTTTTGCGAGATGAGCTAATGTTTTCATTTCCTTCCATTTTGAGGACTGTGTGACCTTTTGATCACTTTTTTGGGCGCTATTTTCCACCAATAACCGGTTTTATTTTTTGATCGGACATTTTGGGATGCCGCGATACTTAACGTGTTTGTGATTTTTACATTTTTTTTTTTATTTCACTATTTCTTATACCCCTGAGGGTACTCCAATCCTAGATAGTCTGATGGCTCCTACCATATGCCATACTACTGTATTGCAGTGTATGGTGTTGTTACATAGGATTCATTAAAATGAGTTACCGCCTAATTGTAACGAATCTTCAGAAATCAGACGAAGACCCGAGGCAGTCCTCTGTATGAAGAGGGTTCAGCCAGTGAGTCCTCTTCATACACCCTTCATAGCTCGCTGACGTATATATCTATCAGTGAGCGTGAAGGAATTAAAGAGACTAAGTCACCAGGTTTCACCCCGTTAAACTAACCATACTTACCCCCTCAGATAGGGGATAACAATGTCCTTTCCAGAATTATCTCTTATGTGTAATTTCAGCCATCTACCTATAAAAACAAAAATTATGTGAAAGTGAACAGAGTCATATTTTACCTGAGATGAGTCAAGTTAAGAGGCTGCAGGTGGAGGGACACTTTTGGATGCTACTATCTTTAGTTCTATATTAAATGGAAGCTTATAACTTATTGGGGCACATTTACTTACCCGGACCAATCGCAATCCAGCGGCAGGTTTTCCGACGCTGATTCAGGTCCGGCCGGGATTCACTAAGGTCCGTGTGCCTAGGTGTCGCTGCTGCACCGAGGTCCTTCTATTTCTTGGTGCAGGTAAGTGCGTGTCAAGCAACACTTTTTTTTTTATTTTTAAAATTCGTCAGGTTTTCCGACGGCCACGCCCCCCATTTCCATCGCATGCAACTCGGCACAATCGAAATCTGATCGTGTGTGCCAAAATCCCGGGGCAATTCAGGGAAAACCGGTGCAAATCGGAAAAATACGGGAAACCCGACGGAAAAATGTGCGAATCGGACCCTTAGTAAATGAGCCCCATTGTGTCATATTAAAGACCCCCAGACGAAGACTCATTTGAGTCGAAACGCGCGTCGGGGCTGGAGTCACCCTGGACTTGGGATCCGCCAACTGATCATGGGTAAGATACCCTGCTTACTTTCAAATGTTTTAGGGATCAGTGCAATGTAATTGTATATATATATAGAGCGAAAGTTTATAATAATATGTGTTTAGTCAGTTTATCTGACCATAGAAAGATGTAAACATATTGGCCCTTCCCCTATATGTCCAAGTGGTGTTACTCCTTTGTCTGCTTACCATCATTTGTGGCTGCATAATTTTAACTTGGAAAATTAGTTTTATATGGTGTATACATTGAATTAATAAAAATTTACTTGATTATATATTGCAATACGTGTTTTTTGTCCTAGGCCTTTCTTCCTGTTTTAGGAAGATACAATTGGTTTATATGTCATATTAAAGAGAAGACACATCTTTCAGATCACATCAAGATTTTAGTTCTGGGAGCTACAGAACTGGACAGGCAGTTGGAATGAAAATGGAATGGGATTTTTATTTGCAGCTCATATTTCCAATTACATCTTTAATGGCCTGTATCTTCGGTTCTGTAGATTACAGAATCATAAGCCAAATGTGATCCGATGCGGATTCTATGTGCTATAGAACTAAGATAGCAGAGTCTAAAGTGTCCCTTCCCCTGCAGCCTCTAAACTTGACTCATCTCAGGGAAAAACAGAATTCTCTGTTCATTTTCACAGGATTCTGTGGTAGATTTATAGGTAAACTATAGAGGGAATTCTAGAAAGGACATTTAGGACTGGAAGCAGAGGAAACCAAAATCCCCAAATGGAAGAAAAAGAGGTTTTTTTTTTACTCATTTGTATCATTCGTTTCTAAAAGCCTATTATTCGTAAATGATTGAGATTTTTTTTTCCATATCCAAAATTGCTCTAACCAGTCTGTGTGCCAAGAGAAAATTGCTTTAATAATCCACATTCCGGACAATCATCATTGAGGAGAGCAGGTAATGGGATAGATGGCACCACGCAGCCACGTCTCATCATCATCTTATCTTATTGCCCTTTGACCATCTGGAACACGGACTAGGAAAATAATATCCACCAAGGAAATCAATGTACAAACAACCATTGATTATCTGGAAACAAGTTATCTGACGAACACTTGTGACGTCACCGCAACTTACCTCACAGAGCCACAATTGTGATGTCGCCACAAATTACCTCACAGAGCCATAGTTGTGATGTCGCCACAACTCTCCTCACAGAGCCATAGTTGTGATGTCGCCACAACTCTCCTCACAGAGCCATAGTTGTGATGTCGCCACAACTCTCCTCACAGAGCCACAGTTGTGATGTCGCCACAACTCTCCTCACAGAGCCACAGTTGTGATGTCGCCACAACTCTCCTCACAGAGCCATAGTTTTGATGTCGCCACAAATTACCTCACAGAACCATAGTTGTGATGTCGCCACAAGTTACCTCACAGAGCCACAGTTGTGATGTCGCCACAAATTACCTCACAGAGCCACAGTTGTGATGTCGCCACAAATTACCTCACAGAGCCTTAGTTGTGATGTCCCACAAATTACCTCACAGAGCCATAGTTGTGATGTTGTCACAACTTACCTCACAGAGACATAGTTGTGATGTCGACACAAGTTACCTCACAGAGCCATGGAGTTGTGATGACGCCACAACTTACCTCACAGAGCCATAGTTGTGATGTCGCCACAACTTACCTCACAGAGCCATAGTTGTGATGACGCCACAACTTACCTCACAGAGCCATGGAGTTGTGATGACGCCACAACTTACCGCACAGAGCCTTAGTTGTGATGTTGCCACAACTTGCCTCACAGAGCCATAGTTGTGATGACGCCACAACTTACCTCACAGCGCCACAGTTGTGATGTCGCCACAACTTACCTCACAGAGCCATGGTTTTGATGACACAGCAGTGGCTCTGACAATCACAATCACCATCTAGCAAACACACAAATGTGATGGCACGACAGGCTGCCTGACTAAAACTCCACTCACAAGTGACTTACAGGATAAAAAATATTGTGATGTCACAGCAGTTATCAGACTGAAAAACATTAAAGAGATGACATCACAAGTCATTGGCTAGGCCTCTGATGTGTTTCAGTCCGATAACTGATATGACATTACAACTATCTTAATAAAGTAAGCAATGGTGACATTGGTGACTACTAGTCTGTCGTGACATCACTTCTGTGTGCCTGTAAGATAGCGACTGTGACATCACAAGTCATTGAAGCCTCCGATACATCATCGCTGAATATCTCTGAAACAAACCTGCAAAGTCATTTTCTTCAGTCAGGTAAATGACTGACATCACAATCGAGTTTTACCGTATTTTTCGGACTATAAGGCGCACAAAAAAATCCTTTGATTTTCTCAGAAATCAAAGGTGCGCCTTATAGTCCAGTGCGCCTTACATATGAACCATACTTACAGCCAACAGTTGCCTTGAACTGTGCAAAGGTCTGCCACCTGCTGGTCATTCATCCTTACAATCAGGTGCTCCTTATATATGAACCTAGACGTTTTAGCAGGCATTTATTGATGGTGCGCCTTATAGTCCAAAAAATACTGTAGTTAATCTGTTGTGAAGTCACATGTGGATTTTCATTCAGGTTAGCTCTTGTGACAGCTGTGATATCACACTCGCTTCAGCCAGGTACCCTGTTGTGACATTACGAACTAATTTTAGTCATGGAAGCTTCTGGGTATCTGTGAGGTAAGTATCAACTGACCAAAACAAGTGGGATGTCACAGCGGTTACGTAACAAACACATATACAGTAGACAACCTGATTGAAAACTTGTGTGTAATATTGTTGTGATGTCACAGTCACTAATGTAATTGAAACCATGAAGTCAACTTACCTCAGATATCCAGAAGCTTCCATGACTAAAACTGACGTGTGATGTCACAGCAGCTCATGTGACCCAGTCACTTGTGATGTCATAACAATTACTCTATCCCAGTTACCCAATTATGGTGTCACACAGCATCTCACACAGTTGTGATATGACCACAATTTACCCATGGGAAGTTGCTAATAACTCAGCTTGTCCGAAAACTCCTCACTTCTGTACCAATTTACCATGTGACATATTTGAGCTCGATTTTGCCAGGTTATCCATTAAATGTCTTTAATTTGGACCAAAAGTGCTCAATACCCGACCGAGGGATATAATCAGTGCTAAAGTGGATAGGCTGGGCAGATGCCTTGGCCTACAGGTCTTGGGTCACCTTGACCATAATGACCCAGGATCTTAATAATCTAGAGAGCAGAGATTCAGATCCTTACGTTGAAGGCACAGACTCCAATACTATAAAAATACATCTCTCTAAAGAAACTGGAGGCCATGTGTAGTGTTTCTAATACATTTCTGATACGGCTCCAACTCTTACATCACTTCTTCCTCAGAAATGTTCTAAGATGTTCCAAGAAAGACGGCAAACAAGTCACGTTAGGATCTGCAGGCCATCTCTCTGAGGTAGACATCCCGGTCTACAAAATGAAAGTCATCCAACCTCACACAGACTCTGACTGGCGTGTATATAAATGTGTATTATGGTAGTACTGATACTCTAAGGAGGACTAGGGGGTTCACATCAGAAGATTATGTGATGTGTAACCTTCTTAGGTATGGATTGAGTAATTAGGTTTCGACCACCCAATCCTTGAATTCTTGAGGTCAAAAGCTGCTGAGCGTGCATGTACATGGGGAAATATGACAGAGTGTTCAGTCTACATCTATGTAATATATAACATTAGCACCTGCATCATGATCATAAAACTAGAGGCACAAGATAAGCAGTATACAAGTATAAATCTATCCCAGGTGTACGGACATGTGCTGCACTATAGCCCGGGTGTGTCTACTGGAAGGGAAGAAAGTCCTGTTCATGTCAACTCAGAATGTATAACATAAGAAAACACAAACTACATACATTTTTTTCATCCATCATCACATTGAGAAACATTCTTTGAAAAACTAAACCAAGTCAACAGAAAAAAGGATGGAATTTGCCCTGTACGGTTGAATGAAGACACGATTGAATGAAAGATATGGAACGTTTACTGCATTAGCCAATTACAGGAAGATACAGTGTTCATCAATATTTTAATCCTAGACAACCATGTACTGAACAAAAATATAACTACTATAATACTGCCCCCTATGTACAAGAATATAACTACTATAATACTGCCCCCTATGTACAAGAACATAACTACTATAATACTGCCCCCTATGTACAAGAATATAACTACTATAATACTGCCCCCTATGTACAAGAATATAACTACTATAATACTGCCCCCTATGTACAAGAATATAACTACTATAATACTGCCCCCTATGTACAAGAATATAACTACTATAATACTGCCCCCTATGTACAGGAATATAACTACTATAATACTGCCCCCTATGTACAAGAATATAACTACTATAATACTGCCTCCTATGTACAGGAATATAACTACTATAATACTGCCCCCTATGTATAAGAATATAACTACTATAATACTGCCTCCTATGTACAGGAATATAACTACTATAATACTGCCCCCTATGTACAAGAATATAACTACTATAATACTGCCTCCTATGTACAGGAATATAACTACTATAATACTGCCCCTATGTACAAGAATATAACTACTATAATACTGCCCCCTATGTACAGGAATATAACTACTATAATACTGCCCCCTATGTACAAGAATATAACTACTATAATACTGTCCCCTATGTACAAGAATATAACTACTATAATACTGCCCCCTATGTACAAGAATATAACTACTATAATACTGCCCCCTATGTACAAGAATATAACTACTATAATACTGCCCCCCTATGTACAAGAATATAACTATTATAATACTGCCCCCTATGTACAAGAATATAACTATTATAATACTGCCCCCTATGTACAAGAATATAACTACTATAATACTGCTCCCTATGTACAAGAATATAACTATTATAATACTGCCCCCTATGTACAAGAATATAACTACTATAATACTGCCCCCTATGTACAAGAATATAACTACTATAATACTGCCCCCCTATGTACAAGAATATAACTATTATAATACTGCCCCCTATGTACAAGAATATAACTATTATAATACTGCCCCCTATGTACAAGAATATAACTACTAGAATACTGCCCCCTATGTACAAGAATATAACTACTATAATACTGCTCCCTATGTACAAGAATATAACTACTAGAATACTGCCCCCTATGTACAAGAATATAACTACTATAATACTGCCTCCTATGTACAAGAATATAACTATTATAATACTGCCCCCTATGTACAAGAATATAACTGCTATAATACTGCCCCCTATGTACAAGAATATAACTACTAGAATACTGCCCCCTATGTACAAGAATATAACTACTAGAATACTGCCCCTATGTAAAAGAATATAACTACTAATATTCTTGTACCCAGGGGACAGTATTATAGTAGTTATATTCTTGTTAATAGGGGTAGTATTTTAGTAGTTATATTCTCATATACTATAATATGCTTCTACTGTGTGTACAAGAATATAACTACTATATCACTGCCTTCTCACATTCTGATGATCATTTATCATAGGCAGACTACTAGATCTGAGTGAGACGTAACAAAAAATACCTGTTGTGTTCCAGATGTAATACATGTTCCTTGCCTTCAGCCTGGATGACATAGGAAAGACCCTATAATGTACAAACATGTCATTACCCATTATACATATGATCATAGCAGGAAAATATTAAATTACAGCTCTCCAAAGATGTCTATGGAGAAGGGAAAGGAACCAAGGAAAGCTCAGTAAGGGAGAAGGAGTGACACAAAAACACTGCAGCTAATAGTAAGTTATCTATGTCACATCAACACTGGTCAGTACCAGTACCATTTCTGCATGCACAATGCATTGTATACAATCATAACTGATAATCTTATTTGGGGATTAAAAGATAGAGCCTGCAGAGGGGAAACTGCTAAAAAATGCAAATTTAAAAAAAACCAAAATCAATGCAAATATTCTACTGTGTGAACATACGGTAGTTTGTAAGGCAAAAGATAGTTACCTCCTGTAAGGAGCTGGACACATCTCTTTTTACACGAGTCAGTTTCTGGGGTTTTATAATTTCATAGGAAGAAAGAAACGATGATGGGTCCAGACCTGTCAAAATGGGAGAGACAGACCTGTCAAATCTTGTATATTACATGTGCACCAATATACCAACTTGGCCATAACTACTACAAAGAACATCATACTGCATTGTATCCAGATGAATAGCCATAAAATTGGTCTTCCGTTTCAGTTCATAGATGGGGTCCTGAGCATAGGAACCTCTGCCCCATAACTCAGACATATAATCATAGTTGTCTTAGCGAGACAACCCTATTAACATCATTAGAAGGACCAAAGCTATGAAGAACCTTGGGGTACGAGTGAAAGTGGTCCTCAAGATTTCTACAACCACTTGAATCTGTTAACTACACAAGACCCAAATATTCCCATGTGCCAAAATGATATAGTTATAAGACACATCAGAATATGGTGGGCTCTTGGCTCTAGTAAGGGGAAGTGCTGCTACAGAATGGATTGACCTGAAAGTGAAGGCAACGAAAGACAATGAGAACCAAAGAGGATGAGCGCCACAGGACATTTGTTACTCAACAACTTCACTGATCGTCCAGATTCTGAGGATTTATGAACAGTACAGTGTCTGACTGCCACAGTAAGGTAGCACAAAACCCACAGGCGGACCCAGCTCTGACAAACATGCCCCAGAGGTCAAGCAGGAGACAACTTTATTTGGATACTTTTGGGGTCAATTTCCTAGGGGTTGATGGAAAATGGTTCCATCTGATGGGACAGCACTGGAAAAGTGGACAGCACTGTGGTTGAATTGTGCCCAGGCTTGGGATTAACCGAGACAAATATTTAAGTCGAGATCATCTTAACGTAAGTGATCATAGAGGCTTATCCCTCTTAGCCCATGGGCCACGCAGCTGGACACAGGAGGTGATGTGTCGGTATGATTATAATCCATTAGATTGTATTTAGAGGCTCCCACCCAGTGACGAACACTGCAGTGATTACAAAGCAGTATCACCTAAAATAGCCTGACCTCCTGCCCCCTCGCTGCACTCCTCCTCTCGCCTGGACAATTCAGGGACATGTGTCAGTCGGCTGACAGCTGTGGTGATGCTGATCTCCGCTCGCTCGCTGCCCTTACAATGTGGAGTGCCTTGCTGTCTCACAACCCAGAAATGTTCAGGAGGAAACATCTAGGAGGTGATGAGTGGAGTCCTGGACTGCTGACTCTGCTCTACCACTTCCAAAGAACAGGAAATGACAAAAAGGAACTGAAATATTAAAAAATAATTATGACTCAAGCTTGAATGTTCCAACTTTTGTTTCAGCTTTGATCCTGTAATTTTTTTGGGGATTTCTGATACATAAAATGGACCATCCATCAGATGGAGCGTCTGGTCTTCTGGTTTGCCTTTAGGTCAATACAAAGTTCCAAAATTCCAAGAAAGGACAAGGGGTTGGGTTGTCTAGTGTACATCAATTTTTTTTGGCAAGGGTCTCACAAACTACTAAAACCACAGATTTTTCTGGTGGTAAAAAAACGTAGTATAACACGGTGGACATTTAGATGAAGGAGACCCTACAACTGCCTCTACTTTTATGATGTACATGTGCTCTAAAGGAGTACGAGGACTGGACGTTTTTGGTTAAGAAGGCATGCCAGTCCTATGGCTACATTCACACACATGTATGGGGGACGTATATACGGCCGATTTACGTCCCCCATACACTCCTATGGGCTCACGGCCCTGTACGGGAGCGGTACGGTGCAGCACACGTGCGGCACCGTACCGCTCCGTAGCACGGGAAAAGTTAGGACATGTCTTATGGAGAGGGGCGGAGGTGAGCAGCGCTCATCCCCTGCTCCTCTCCGCAGCGCCGATGTATGCCCGCCGTACTACGGTACGGCGGGCATACATCGTGTGAATGTAGCCTCTCTGTATGATCACAAAATGCATGTGATCTACCAAACAAATTTTTTTCTTCACAGTGAAAGGTGTCTCCATGACTGTGGATTGAGCAGCTCTCTCCTCCCTCGATCCCAGAGTGACCTCAAGCACCCATTGCACTAGGCACATGGCCAAATCCTTGTTACTCTATGAATTTTTAAGATGAAGCATCAAGGACCTCACTAAACAATCTACAACAACAACACTCAGTGGTGGGTTCCATTTTCAGATGCCAAAGAGCTTAGGAAGATTGAAGGAGCTTGGCGATTCAAGTTTGGTCGAGCAGAACTTTGGAGGATCCAGGTTGGATTAAGATAAGAAGTATTCCGAGCCAAACAAACACAAAAATATCTACTTTCCTAAGAACTATTATTTTACACTTCGTTTTTTTATGTGCTCTCATGTTTAGGCCAAAATCCTCGTCCGAACCAGTCAGCTAATATACGCCTACATTATTGGGAAAGAGTAGACACCTGGCTTTGACCCCCCTACGTCCACTTAGGCCAGTTTACTAAAAACACATAATTTGCCCTCCTTCTTCTTAGAACCTTACACAACCTGCCAGCTGGGATTAGCACACAACCGCACTCTTAAGACCCCAAACCACGTGTCCTTGTGACTCCGAGCACCCAGCGCTGCCCATACAAGTAATCCTTTCAGTCGCTCTGCAGTCATGGAAATATCCAAATAACTTATTTTCTCTCGGTCTGGAAAAGTGCAGACAAGTCTGTTAATTAGAGCCAATGATGACCAGAGCAAGGGGAAAAATAAACTTCAGGTCATAATACTGCAGTGCCAACCACAGAGGGACGAAGTGCCAAGACCTACCTGCAGTGCAGAGCTGTCCTACTGATAGATTATAGATAGTGATGTAATGATGGTGTTATCTATATAGAGGTCATTGTACAGGGAGGGGGAGGTGATAAGCTGTGACATCATCTATTGTCAGTAGTGATGTAATGATGGGTCAGTGTTATCTATATAGAGGTCATTGTACAGGGAGGGGGAGGAGATAAGCTGTGACATCATCTATTGTCAGTAGTGATGTAATGATGGTGTTATCTATATAGAGGTCATTGTACAGGGAGGGGGAGGAGATAAGCTGTGACATCATCTATTGTCAGTAGTGATGTAATGATGGCTCAGTGTTATCTATATAGAGATCATTGTACAGAGGGAGGAGATAAGCTGTGACATCATCTATTGTCAGTAGTGATGTAATGACGGGTCAGTGTTATCTATATAGAGGTCATTGTACAGGGAGGGGGAGGAGATAAGCTGGGACATCATCTATTGTCAGTAGTGATGTAATGATGGTGTTATCTATATAGAGGTCATTGTACAGGGAGGGGGAGGAGATAAGCTGTGACATCATCTATTGTCAGTAGTGATGTAATGATGGTGTTATCTATATAGAGGTCATTGTACAGGGAGGGGGAGGGGATAAGCTGTGACATCATCTATTGTCAGTAGTGATGTAATGATGGTGTTATCTATATAGAGGTCATTGTACAGGGAGGAGGAGGAGATAAGCTGTGACATCATCTATTGTCAGTAGTGATGTAATGATGGGTAAGTGTTCTCTATATAGAGGTCATTGTACAGGGAGGAGGAGGAGATAAGCTGTGACATCATCTATTGTCAGTAGTGATGTAATGATGGGTCAGTGTTATCTATATAGAGGTCATTGTACAGGAGGGAAGGAGATAAGCTGTGACATCATCTATTGTCAGTAGTGATGTAATGATGGGTCAGTGTTATCTATATAGAGGTCATTGTACAGGGAGGGGGAGGAGATAAGCTGTGACATCATCTATTGTCAGTAGTGATGTAATGACAGAAGGGATGGATGTCCAATTAGCAGTAGATGTACACATGGCTGTACTTTTACCGTGCAGAGTATCATATTCATAATCCTCTTTATCTTAGATTTCACTTCTCATTTTGCTTTCTACATAATATGACTCGAGTGATAATGTCACATCCATGATAATTACACAATACTTTCCCAACTCACATGAATATCAGCCCATACTGAGTCACCGGTCACACTGTCTGTGCAACCATAGGTGACCTCTACATTAAAATTAATGGTTACCAAAATAAATCTAAGGATTCATGCATCTGATGCATGTGGTAATTTTTAGGGAAGCGGAGAGAGACCCTCCCACAGTATCGAATGGAGCTGCAGGATGCCCGCTTGACCTGCTGCTCGCCAATTAATGAAAACGAGACCCTCGCTTGACCATCGTTGCCCCCACTGATCAGCTGAGTGTTCAGACAAGCGTTCCGGCTTCCTCACAGTCTGCCCATAACAGCGCTGTACATTGTATAGTGGCTCTGCCTGGTATTGCAGCTCTGCGGTTTCACTATATATATATATATAAATAATTAAAGAAAAAAAAGGATCATGGGGTGCTCGACGTCCCCTTTGGATCAGTGATCAACAATAACGCCCGGATTATGCCTTTATGGTGCATTCTTGGTGTGTCTTCACATGCACTGAAAACGCCTGTGTTTAGCCGCTTTGAATCTATTTTTCTTAATTTCTGGAAGTACAACATCTTCACAGCTGCTTACACTTCCAAAAAATTAATAAAAATGGATGCAAACCAGCCAAACGCAGGCGCTTTCAGTGCGTATGAACCAAGAACGCACCATGTGACTATACCCTTAGTAACTGTGACCCCTCAGCGGCCAAATAACAATGTACAACTGGAGACAAATTACATTTTTTTTAATTAAGAAAGTAATTTAAGAATTCCATTATATTACAAGATATGATCCAGAGGTAGAAAAACATTGCTACTTTCTTCCAAAAACAGCGCCACACCTAACCACGGGTTGTGAGTGGTATTGCAACTAGGCTCCATTCATTCTTTAGCAGATGAGGTGCAATACTATACCATGGCCAGGTGTGGCGCAGTTTTTGAGAAAGAAAAAAACAAAACAAAAACATGTTTTTCAACCTCTGGACAACCCCTTTTTGACATATGGAGCAAATTCAAATGTATTGGAACTGTATATGTGACCTATTAGTCTCAATTAAAAAAATTGTGAGTCGCAAGGTTTTTGTGGATGCTTCATTATAGAGAACTGTGCTAAATAAACCAACGTATACCAACCTAAGGGCGCCAAATGGGTAACTCTTTTTACCCCCAGTACATGAATGGGGGCCTATGGGCAATACCAAATAATCATGAAGATTTCCAAGCATGTAGGCACATAAACAGTGTAAACACAGCCCTATGTAAACAATTCCAGGCCTCAGCCATAAAATCCCTTTCCTTAGGTGAAGGATCTAGTCCATGAGCCTGTAAATTCCTCCCTTATCTCCTCTCAGGCTCCTCTATGACAGAGGAGAGCAGTCGGCCATTATAGGCCCCAGTAACATTTCATTTTACCTCAGACAAGCGCTAACAGACAGGGCAGGGAGATAACAAGCCATTGTCCACATCCCTCAGACCTGACCCCGTCCTACAAGGAGAATACACCCTGTCCTGCCAAAACAGCTGCTGAGGGAGGAGAAGGAGGAATGTCAGATTCATGGATCCTTGTAATGTGATTTAACTAAACAAAGTATGTAGGCAATCCAATCCAGAAAGGAGGATGCTCAGCCAACAAACATCACGCCCATGAATCCATAGGTCATCGGTATACTGTACTGAAGGCTCTGAGCCTGCGGTCACATTAATGTATTTGTGGGATATTAATATTTTCCAAGATTTCCAATGTCACCACATTACCACTGCTCTGGCCTGCCACCATACTTTACATTGCAGCTCTGACTGAACATGATGTCACATCTGTTTACAACATTTTATGCAGGAAAAAGATGTAATTTGTGTAAAAATATTCAGAATGATTTGTCACTTAGGCCGCGTTCACATGTTGCGTTTTCGCTGCGTTTACATTTTGGGCCTTTGCAGTGAAACCCAGATATCATGCATTTAAACAATACAAGACACCAAGGTCTGATTAACAATTGGAAACTTAACGCTAGCGGCACGTGTTACTATGGTCTATGCCGGGAGGCGAGGATACATTACTGTGAAAGAGGCGTAGGGTTCATTCACACGTGGTAATAACGCATGAGTTTTCAAACGCAGCAGAACAGCTGAGAAGAGGCGATTTGCCCGATTAGATGGCTGTTAACACTGTGTTAACACACGTGTTTGTTAAAACTATGTTAACAGTTATATAACAGGGGAAATCTCTTCTTCTCAGCTGTTCTGAAGCATTTCTGAAGCTGCAGCTTCGATAAGTCATGTGAGCCAGCCACAGTCCGGTCAGGGGGTACGTTCAACTGTGACGTTTTGGGATGTGTCTAAAAGAATACGTTTTTCGTTTTACCATGCCGTACCACCCCCCACTCCAGAAATTAAGAAAAACGCTTTCAAAGCAGCCAAACACACGAACAGAACGCACCCTGAAAGTTAAAATGTCTGAGGGGACAGAAAAAAAAAAAAGATTGTGTACCCTTTATTGAATGCATGATGTAAGATTCACTATACTTTAGATTTGCCTAGGAGTTATTTATGTGCATTACAGAATTTTTCATAGTCCTCCGCAGGTAAAAGGAGTATTATTATCCTTCTGGAAAAACGTTAGTGCGACCTCTGGTCCCAAGTAAACCTACAGTCGTCCTCATCTCCAATGACTTTGTAGCTGAATGCGCTCTATTGTTCTCTGTTATCTATCACCTCAGGCCGGACAGGATCTGTCGACACTGGGATCACAGGGAAGGGCTGGAAAATCGCAGGCCCTTGCAGTCAATAGTTTATGTCCTATATCTCCAGAACTGGGGCCCTTTGTCATACATTACACATACGTGACTAAGACGATGCTCTTGTAGAAGTTAATAGCATTCACCAAGACAAAATTTTGTTAAAAATGTTATTAAAAATACATTAGTACAGATGACATATAGTAGATTTTATAAATCCCCCCAAATTTGTCCGATGAGGTGATCTGTCGAAATAAATTAGCGTTAGATACCACGTCACACACACTGTGAGGGTAGATGGAAATAGAGAAGGCCACGATTGGCTGAAAACGGTTACCCGATAAAAACTCGACATTGCGCCATATGAGGCGGGATCAGGGATGTGGACAGTGGCTTGTTATCTCCCGGCCCTGTCTTGTCAGAGATAGAATTACCGTAAATATGACTTGGTCCTGCGACTAGAGGACTTCTCTCATCTTCTCCCGCGCTTCCCTTATACACTGGAATTTGCTACCTAGCCAAGTAAGAGAATGAAACCTTTAAATGTTTCCTAAAAGCTACGTTGTGGGGGTCTTCTTCCATCACCATACCCCTCTTTCCCTGCTGTTCCTCTTGTTTATAGGGGTTTTTCCACAAATATGCAAAACCTCCTCAGGGGGCTGGGACAGAAAAGAATAACACATATATACCCTGGGCAGATCAAGGGACCGGCTTCATCCATTGCATGGAAGTAAGGTCCTGTGTTCAAGGAGGCCACTAGTTGGAGTCCTATGACCTACCGGAACTTCTAGTCGGGCACAAAACCTAAAACCAGAATAACTTGACACCCCATATCCTGACATTTGCAGCTTTTTAGGGTGTACATTAAGCGATCTTTGTGGTAATATGCACACAAATCACTGTAAAAAAAAAAAAAAAGTGCCCGCTATATAACACATCAGATGCCGGGGCTATGATCTCGTGCAGTGTGTCCTGGTCTCCTCCTGGTAGTCAGGAAGCAGCAGAACAGGCTGGGATGAGAAGTTTCACTTTTTTTGGGAAATGTTTTCCGTCTGCCTTGTTCCGGGATGTAAGAAATATTTATGTTATCTGGGCAGGAAACCAACTTTCTCCCAGTAGTAAGCAAACCACGAGATCAGTCTGGGAATACGGGAAAAACAGATGAGTGACGTAGCTATGGAGCAGCAGAGGTCTCCACAGTTTTTGGACTGCGGCCAGGAGACTCAATGTCCCTAAATTTATACATTATTTACATACAGGTCCCGATAAAAACTTGCCCAAATAGTGCAATTGTATGAGCAGGACTAGCTAATTACCATATTGGATACTGACACGACACCATTTTTATGTTAATTAGACCCTCTACTGTCAGATGGGTGGTCCTAGGCTGAAGTAGTTACCCGGCTCCACCCATCTGACAGTATAGAGAGGAAAATACTGACATTGATTATTCAGGAACAGGGGAGAATAGAAAGGAGACTCCAACTGCGTCAGAGTCAGTTCCAGTAAACATTTGGGGTTGCTGAGTGTGATGAATATTAAAAAAAACAGGTCAGATACTTTTACACTACTAAACTTCTAGATCAGGTATGAAATGTGCTTTCTAGCAGTCACTTTTATGTGAGATCTCATCAGTTTACATTTTAAAGAAAAAATCTCCTCCAGAGAAGAGTCATATTTTACCCGAGATGAGTCAGACTCAGAGGCAGGAGGTTTAACGTAAAACACCTATATCTTGGGATCTACAGCAGTTAGAACCATGGTTCTGGCACAGTATTACAGAAGAGAATTTCTCCTTTAAAATCAGATCTGTGGTTCTTTGAGATAGAAGAAGAAGAGATATAGTGAGGAAAAGTAATAGTTTGGAGTAAAGGCTTCAGATAAAGATCCAGTCCCATACTTCTTTAACTCCCTGTATCTCGTATTCTATAGCTTACAGCAACACAGACCAGAAACGATTTGAAAAATGAGATTTTCTTCTTTAATCTGATACCACAACCATGGTTCTAAGTACCTTGAAGGGGTTTTCACACAAACACAAGTTAGGGCCTAAAACAACCCTTTTAAGCCCAATATATGGGCATCTGAAATGATGCCACCTCTTTAGCCTCTCAACCGGACTTATTTCTGGGAAAAGAAGAGTCAGGTTCAGAGGCTGGAGGATGTAGTGGCACTTTAGATGCCTATATCTCTGGTTCTAGATCTTTCAAATTGTATCATGCTTATGGTGCTGTGATCACATTTCCAACAGTGAATTTTCCTACCATCTTTGGTTCTGTAGATCACAGAACCACAATCCTGATGTGGTTTTAAAGAGAAAAATCTCTTCTTATTACGCATTACCAGAATTTTGATTTTACGGACCCCAAGACATTGGGGTTTAAACTGAACCTCCAAACCTCTGAGCTTGACTCTTCTCTACTTATTGTCACATAAGTTTGGATTTCACATAAAAGAGGGAATTCTAACAAGGATAGTTCATCCCCTGGTAGTTTAATGGGGTACAAGTAGGTGACAGAGTCCTATATGGCCCTGAACAAACATCATGTGATACAATCCAGCATTTTGGAGCTAGTTTTTTTTCCAATGTTCTTGTCTTCCGTCCCCACACAACAGGATCCTGTGTAGTAAATATATGGCTCCCATGTGAAGCCAGATGATGTCCAGCTGTAGTCTGCTACAAGCATCTCATCCACTATACATAATATTACTAGTAATAGCACTATCTCTGCACACAGACGACATAAGTGCGGAGGTCTGGGGTCTCATGACTTCCTGTTACGTATAAGGACGGATGAGCCCCCTACAGTTAATTGAATAGCAGGTTTTGTAAACAGGAGCGGCCTGCGGATAATATCCATCTAATCCTCTTAAGAACAGTATGATAGAGGCATTGTTCCCTGCAGGGTCACAACACCGGCCTAGAGACGACTTACAATAAACACTAAATATAATGACATCATATTCAAAAACATAATCTGGGATGAATGTAGGGGTGTCCAAGGGGTCACATTGCCTAGGACTGAAACCTAGGGGTGATCACTGAAAGTTCCAGAGGGCCACGGGCCCTGTATCAGCCTTGGACCAGAGGACATCAAAGAAAGTGGAAGGTGTGTTTACATGTTGCATTTGTTAACGCGTTGTAAACGCAATCCAACTGCATGGGGCATCACTTCTGTCTTCCAGGAGATTTTGGGCCAATTTGTGTTCACACATTGCGTTTACATGATGTGAACACACATTAAAAACACATTATAAACTCAATGTCAACATGTTTGTTAACACAATGTAATACATTTGTTACATTTGTAACTGGGCCCAAATGCCAAGTGTCATTTTGTAATTGTAGGATATATTGTACTTCTACCTCCGCACTCCCTTATGGCCACAACATTTCAAAATGCAGCTCCGGTCTGGGTTGGGGTCACTCCTAAACCTTAAAGCATTCCCTCCGGGACCCCGTTGATGGGCTCAGTATACGTGGTAGTTGCAGACAATCCTCCTTGTGTTACACATATGCCATGTTAATGCCTGTAAACTGGTTCAGCGAGTCGCTGCGGTGCCACCATAATAATCTAATATCTAATGAGGTTTTTATTATTAGCAGCTCTATGACACATCAGCCTCATGGAAGAAGCCTTTTCAGGAAGATTTCAGATGAGTCACTGTGGAAATTTTTTAATTCAAGTTCAGGCCGGTGAAACATAAAAAGTGAGAGCGCATGGGGTGATGTATTGTCCCGATACATCATGGCAGTCCCACATCCAGAGCTCTGCTCATACTGCACAGGAAGAAAAGGCTGACAAGACGTCTCTACAACAATCCAGGAACCAAGATCTAAATTGTGCAAGTCATTTCCTAACAAAGTATTTTTAGTAAATGATTAATTATGTATAATAATAGGTCTACACCGGCTCGATAGTCTAAAAAAAACGCTTAAAGAGAGGCCAACCTAAAGGCAAGGCACCGGGGAGGCGGACCGGGCATGGGTCTGTAAGGAGCATTCCTCTAGAGAGGGTTCCAAGAGGAGGAAGGCAGCCAGAGGTCCGGGCGGAGGAAGGAAGGATGGGGGGTCCGGGAGGAAGAAGGCAGGGGCGGCTCCGAGCGGAAGAAGGCAGGGGCGGCTCCGAGCGGAAGAAGGCAGGGGCGGCTCCGAGCGGAAGAAGGCAGGGGCGGCCCCGAGCGGAAGAAGGCAGGGGCGGCCCCGAGCGGAAGAAAGCAGGGGCGGCCCCGAGCGGAAGAAGGCAGGGGCGGCCCCGAGCGGAAGAAGGCAGGGGCGGCCCCGAGCGGAAGAAGGCAGGGGCGGCCCCGAGCGGAAGAAGGCAGGGGCGGCCCCGAGCGAAAGAAGGCAGGGGCGGCCCCGAGCGGAAGAAGGCAGGGGCGGCCCCGAGCGGAAGAAGGCAGGGGCGGCCCCGAGCGGAAGAAGGCAGGGGCGGCCCCGAGCGGAAGAAGGCAGGGGCGGCCCCGAGCGGAAGAAGGCAGGGGCGGCCCCGAGCGGAAGAAGGCAGGGGCGGCCCCGAGCGGAAGAAGGCAGGGGCGGCCCCGAGCGGAAGAAGGCAGGGACGGCCCCGAGCGGAAGAAGGCAGGGACGGCCCCGAGCGGAAGAAGGCAGGGACGGCCCCGAGCGGAAGAAGGCAGGGACGGCCCCGAGCGGAAGAAGGCAGGGACGGCCCCGAGCGGAAGAAGGCAGGGACGGCCCCGAGCGGAAGAAGGCAGGGAAGGCCCCGAGCGGAAGAAGGCAGGGACGGCCCCGAGCGGAAGAAGGCAGGGACGGCCCCGAGCGGAAGAAGGCAGGGACGGCCCCGAGCGGAAGAAGGCAGGGACGGCCCCGAGCGGAAGAAGGCAGGGACGGCCCCGAGCGGAAGAAGGCAGGGACGGCCCCGAGCGGAAGAAGGCAGGGACGGCCCCGAGCGGAAGAAGGCAGGGACGGCCCCGAGCGGAAGAAGGCAGGGACGGCCCCGAGCGGAAGAAGGCAGGGACGGCCCCGAGCGGAAGAAGGCAGGGACGGCCCCGAGCGGAAGAAGGCAGGGACGGCCCCGAGCGGAAGAAGGCAGGGACGGCCCCGAGCGGAAGAAGGCAGGGACGGCCCCGAGCGGAAGAAGGCAGGGACGGCCCCGAGCGGAAGAAGGCAGGGACGGCCCCGAGCGGAAGAAGGCAGGGACGGCCCCGAGCGGAAGAAGGCAGGGACGGCCCCGAGCGGAAGAAGGCAGGGACGGCCCCGAGCGGAAGAAGGCAGGGACGGCTCCGAGCGGAAGAAGGCAGGGACGGCAATAAGAAGCCGGGAGGAACCCGAAGAAGGCTGGTTTGGGTTTTGGTGATGTGTCAGTTGGTCATGGCTATTGGGGTTCCCCAAGATTGATGGTGTTGAATCCTGGTTGGTTACAGGGAGGGCCCTGCAGTGAATGCAGAACTCACCTAGTAAAGAATTATTTGGGGGCTAGGCCAGGTAGGTGGTCCCCAAGATCAGCAGAATAGTCAGCTATAGGAGAATTACATTAAGAAAGGAGCATCAAGGATTTCCAAATTGGCGCTTTTGACCATCTAAGGTAAGGGAGCTCAACCACCTTGGCAAACTGCAACAAAAGATCCATTCGGGCCATGTAAGCCTCGTCAGATCACATCTCCATCACTGATCTGCAGGAACCTATGTGGATCTAGTAGGAGGGAGGTCCCCCGGCTCAAAAAGCCAAGTCTCAGGTTTCTATAAACCAAATGTTTGTTTTATTTCAGGTTTTCCAATGCACATTATGCTCTGTGCCCATCAATGACTTCTATTGTATTTCACCAGCACCATGGAAGTCCAGAAGATCCCATCTCCTGATTAACACTGTCATATCCAGAAGCAGCATGTCCCCCTACCACTACTGTTATAAGCCCCAAGAATATTCGATTTATTTTGGTACTGACTTTCATCAAAGTTTTTGCCTTATATTAAAGGGGTTGTCCCTCCTGCTTTTCTAGGTTTCCCTCGAACAATAAGCAAGTTGTGCTTCAGAATAACCAAAACAAAATTGGAAATAAAACTTGTCAATTAGCAAGATCACTACACCGCACCAATGGGATGGTTTTCCCTTAATGTGTGGATTAAGCTTGAGTCAACCCCTTTAAGAAACATATATCGTAAATACAGCCAATGGATACAATCAGCACAAAAAAATATTATGAATGTTTTATGGAAGAGAGTAACCATATTTTTTACCACCTTGAAAACCCCTTTAAAAGAAATTTCCACCAGGATCAAGAATTGTAAGGCAAGCATACATACATACATGCTGGAGTGTGCCCTCTCTGGCAGGATCTGCTCTTCCTTCAGCTTCTTTTACCCTAGTTTTTAGGTGTAAAAAAAAAAAAAAAAAAAGCTTTAAAAATTATACAAATTAGTCTAAGGGGCTCCATAGATGTTAATGGAGCCCCTCAGGTTCATTTGCATAATTTTTCAAAAAATCCAGGTAAGTCTTTAGGTTTATTTTTTTTTATTTTCCTTCCATTTAAAAACTTTAAAAATGTGTTGATTTGGGACCCAAAAAGGTTGGTTTAGGGTACCAAATCTACCCGACATGTCTATTTTAAGTGTAATTGTTCAAAAAGCTTTCAATATTCTAGTCATTCATAGGTGTCCCCAGTATCTAACAAAGCTCAGGAGACAGGGGGCCAGAATGCCTTCAAATTCACGGCAGGGACAACTTTCGATACTTTTTTGCCTGCTGATCTACATTAATGTTAAGGACTTTAACATTGATTGTGGGGAAACAATGGGCAAAACTACAACATCCATTCAGTGGTAATAAATAGGTAGGCAACATATATATATATATATATATATATATATATATATATGTCACTACACGATCAGACTACAAATGGTAGTTCTTGTAGTCTGCAACCATGGAAACAGTTCTAGCATCCCAACAGCGATGTCTCATTTCCATATTGAGAATACATGCACGCTCTGCTGTAACAGGTCTGCATGTATAAGGAAGGGTTGAGAGGAATAGCCGTCTAAACTTTATGGCCATCTCTAGAATTTTTTTCCAAACTTCTATAATAACATCATAAACGCATCATACTTAAGAATAATTAACCTCTAGAGGTTATATATTCAACTATGTAAAGATAAGAAGACTCCATCTCAACCGCACAGCGATTATACAGGAGAGAATTTCTGCTCTATTGTCACGTTATCCAAATCCTCTAACTATAGCTCATTGTCATATCTACAAGTGGAAAAGCTGGGTGACTACCGATACAACGTGGTTCGACAGCCAGTGGCACTGCTTAAAGGGATACGCTGGATGCAGATGGAATTTGCTGCATAATGTGAATGGTGCCTTTCCCACGTTTAGTTTTTCGCATGCAGTTTTTGAAGTCAAAAACAGGTTTAGATTGTAATGGGCGAGAAAATGTAAATGAGAGAAGCTACTCCTCCTTTTTTTCACTCCAATCCTGGTTTTTACATCAAAAACTGCATCTGAGGGTGAATGCACCCTCAACTTTGTCAGGAGCAAATTGGGAAGTAGTTAAATTTTGTTACAGACCTGCCATTTTTATTGGGGCACCTAGCAGATGTGACTCATATATGGGCGGGAGTCTAGTGTAGAAAGGGCGCTGTACAGCGCTGTACATAGTATAGTGACCGTGTTTGGTATTGCACCTCACACCAATTCACTTGAATGGTATTGAGCTTAAATGTTACTAATGCCGAGTAGCACTGACTGGAGTGCTGCGACTACTTCATACACCAGAGTGATGGGATTACCAGGTGTCACCATTCTAATATAGGTAATTTATCCTAAAAATAGTCGATCAACTGAGGTATCAGGACAAACGACCAATGAGATCACAGCTTTTATTTGATAACTTGTTCTTGAAAAATAACAGCTGCTCGGTGATTGGCTAGAACAGGCAACAGGACTTGTTTGTCGTTCGGATAAATGAGACGTAATTTCTAAATACATTAACTAAAAGTAATGGCTGCCAATATTACCTACTCGGATATATTTGATGCACTACAGCAGTGTTAAAATTTTACCTCAGAAATATAATGCTGTTTAAACTAGGAACAGCAGTGATCACCGAAATGATTTACTATATGAAAGGGCACGACAGATCTGACTGGAAATTTTCTCTAGATCTCTCATTTTGGAGAGGTTTCATTACAATTCTGTGTAATTATTTATAACTAGACAAATAAATTATAATAATATTAGTTAGAAATGAATATAAAAGTCAGGTTACTATGCATAAATTCACACAGTACTCTCATGACCTCGAAAATTGTGATATTGTTAAACGGCTGCTTACACTTCCAAAAATGAAAATATGCATGAGTTTTCAGTGTGTTTAAAACGCACCAAGAACTGCCCAAGAACGCACCAAATGATGTCACAAGCTAATCCCAACTACTTGAAGGGTCACATAGTAAATAATCCACATGCCCGAGATACAAACACAGGCAGGAGTTGGTCTATATTAATATGTCAGTGTGCCATCTCCAAAATTCGGATGGCACTTGGATGAATACATTGCTCATGTGCATGTAGTCTTAGGCCCCTTTCACGCCTGCGGTTTTTTTTACGCGCGTGCTTTTGATGCGCAGAACTTGCAATGCACTCTGACCCATTGTTATCAATGGGTTTTTTGAGATTTGCATTTTTTTTCACGCACACATGTGCTTTATTTTTAATGCGTGTTTAAATCTCAGCATGCAAGTCTATGGAGATGCATCAAAAACGCATTGCACTCTGAGACGCATGCAATTGCGATGCGTTTTTACTGATCTCTTGCTATAGAAAAGCTAGACCGCAGTCCCAAGTCTTTTTCACGCACGCTATCTGCACGTGAAAAAATGCATTGAAAACACACAAAAAAAAATGCACGTAAAAAACTGAGACACTGAAAAATTATGAAAAGTGTCAGTTTTTCACTGACCAAACCCTGAAACCCATGTTCAGACTCTGACGTGATCTGTTGACAGCAAGAACAGAACCCAATAAGTCACCCACTTCTTCAATTATCATTTATGATGAAATACTGAAAACCAATGACTAAAAAAGTGAAAAATCTGTGTGGTCGGATCTGAGGGGAAGCACAGTTGGGTTGATTCAACACAAGTTGATTTGTCTCACAGAAGCTTTCCAGAACATAAGACCCTCTACAAGACATTCATTTCCCCTCATAGACAGGAGTGATATCTATCGGAGAATCATTGATAAAGTCACGTCATTATAAACCATATATCTCTATACACCAAGACGAGCAGAATGTGGGTGCTGTAAGGACTGACACTCATTGTTGTTTCGTGGACACATCATTACCACACTTTGGGCACCTGGGTTTACCCACAATACCATGGCAAATATACAGAGCAATAGAAGTATACAGGCAGCTGCATAAACCTCAATGGCTGTGACACTACAACTCTCAGCATGACCTGTTGTATGTTTGTAATTAGTATCTAATCGCCATGACCCCCATTGATCATAGGAATGTGGGTCATAGAGTGCGATACTACAGCTATAGTTAGGATTTGTGACCACAGCTCTATTCACACACGGTGCCCCCTGTTCTCACAATCGCTGGGGGACCTACTGATCATAAACATCATCCTATACTGTATAGAGTCAAGACCTACCAGATCATCACCCACTACAAAATAAACCTCAATAACCTCGAATTTAAGTGGTTATTAGAGCCAGGGCCACTTGACAACATCCTCTGACACTTAGGTGGTGACCCTGATCCTGCCTATGGAAAATTCCTTTAAATATTAAGCACTTAGTCAGTCAGTAACTACACAGACATCACAGCTGAGGGTTTGTTACACTTGTATCTAGTGTAGAATACAGAATTAAAGTATATTCTCCTGTATCCAGACTACGTACATGGTAACAGGACTACGTACAGGTGACATGGTAACTCTAAACAATAGATCTGGAGGATGTTTCTAGCAAAATGCATATCTGACAGCAAGCAGAGATCCTAATACACACCACATACTGGAAAGTTGCAGGTTCTTACCTAGGACCAGGGAGCAGGTGATGAGCAGGACAATCCCAGGGTACAGGGGTGCAGCCATGACATGTGGATACAGTTATACAGCCAGATCACTGGTGCATAGTGCAGCAGCCTGTCCTCCAGAGCTGAAATCACTGCCCTGCACTTCTCTATTACTGCAGCTGATCCCCCAGACACAAAGCCCACCCCCAAAGTTGTCTGATCCCCTCACTTCCTCTTCTGCTAGATGATCCCTGTACCCCCTCCCTCCTTCGGAGGATGATGATGGTGATGATCCCCGCCTCTGCCTCACTTCTCCCATAGAAGTGCACACACTGCACTCAACCCAGCTGATCACTCCCTGACCTCAACAATCCCAGTGCGCAAGCGCGACCCGGTATTTACCTTTTCTTCTTATTGGCTGTTTATTTATCCAGGACTAGCGCCATCTGCTGTTCACACACTTAAACTGCAATTTACATTACATTTTTAATCATTTCTTACACTTATAATTTTCTTTATTAACCATTGATAGAAGTGCATTTAATAGTTTAGCGCTACTGACAACAATGTCTGTATTTAAGATTTTGTTTTCTATGGTGTAGCCATTTTCGTGAAGACTGTTGTGTACCGTTATGAATTATTAGAACCACACAAAAATGGCGCCTGCAGAGGAGACCAAAAGGAGTGTGAGGCTTACTACATAAGGAAGCGTCATTACGTCAACGTCTGTTTTCTGCTTTGTGATTGGTTGCTACTAGTGCTGGCGGAAGAAGCTGCTTGGAGGGTATTATCCTGCTCTAGGAGGAAGATGGGGTGGCTGCGGCCCCCGGTGAGTTACCTGCTGCTGGGAGGGCAGGGGCTGCTCCTCACCTTCTCCCTCATCGCCACACAGAACAACACCAGCCCCGCCACGTCTCCCGAGCCGAGCAGCACCGCCGCCCCCGAGCACAGAGACCCCAGAGGACCCCTCGTACTGTGCGAGTACTTGTGAGTATGCTCCTCCATGCAGCGGCCCTGGTAGACGTCTCTGTGCAGCTGAGGGTTCGGTACAGTGTATTTAAGGTCACTATGAGCAAAGCAGCCTGATAAGTTTAACCTGCACTGATACATTGTAGCAAATTAGGACTTGGAGGAGATTTTCTACTCTGATACATTGTAACAAAATCTCATCTATAAGGAATGTTGTATCTGTGTTGTAAGTCTCTGGATGAAACCGATATCAAAAGTGTTAGGAGCACTTCTGTCTACTGAGGAATGTGCGGAGTTACTGCCGCCACTACTGGGGAGCACGGGGGGTGGCGGGTACTACTGCCACTACTGGGGAGCACGGGGGGTGGCGGGTACTGCTGCCACTACTGGGGAGCACGGGGGGTGGCGGGTACTGCTGCCACTACTGGGGAGCACGGGGGGTGGCGGGTACTGCTGCCACTACTGGGGAGCACGGGGGGTGGCGGGTACTACTGCCACTACTGGGGAGCACGGGGGGTGGCGGGTACTGCTGCCACTACTGGGGAGCACGGGGGGTGGCGGGTACTGCTGCCACTACTGGGGAGCACGGGGGGTGGCGGGTACTACTGCCACTACTGGGGAGCACGGGGGGTGGCGGGTACTGCTGCCATTACTGGGGAGCACGGGGGGTGGCGGGTACTGCTGCCATTACTGGGGAGCACGGGGGGTGGCGGGTACTGCTGCCACTACCGGGGAGCACGGGGGGTGGCGGGTACTGCTGCCATTACCGGGGAGCACGGGGGGTGGCGGGTACTGCTGCCATTACCGGGGAGCACGGGGGGTGGCGGGTACTGCTGCCATTACCGGGGAGCACGGGGGGTGGCGGGTACTGCTGCCATTACCGGGGAGCACGGGGGGTGGCGGGTACTGCTGCCATTACCGGGGAGCACGGGGGGTGGCGGGTACTGCTGCCATTACCGGGGAGCACGGGGGGTGGCGGGTACTGCTGCCATTACCGGGGAGCACGGGGGGTGGCGGGTACTGCTGCCATTACCGGGGAGCACGGGGGGTGGCGGGTACTGCTGCCATTACCGGGGAGCACGGGGGGTGGCGGGTACTGCTGCCATTACCGGGGAGCACGGGGGGTGGCGGGTACTGCTGCCACTACCGGGGAGCACGGGGGGTGGCGGGTACTGCTGCCACTACCGGGGAGCACGGGGGGTGGCGGGTACTGCTGCCATTACCGGGGAGCACGGGGGGTGGCGGGTACTGCTGCCACTACCGGGGAGCACGGGGGGTGGCGGGTACTGCTGCCACTACCGGGGAGCACGGGGGGTGGCGGGTACTGCTGCCACTACCGGGGAGCACGGGGGGTGGCGGGTACTGCTGCCACTACCGGGGAGCACGGGGGGTGGCGGGTACTGCTGCCACTACTGGGGAGCACGGGGGGTGGCGGGTACTGCTGCCACTACTGGGGAGCGCATGGGGTGGGGGGGGGGGGTACTGCTGCCACTACTGGGGAGCGCATGGGGGGGGGGGTACTGCTGCCACTACCGGGGAGCACGGGGGGTGGCGGGTACTTCTGCCACTACCGGGGAGCACGGGGGGTGGCGGGTACTGCTGCCACTACCGGGGAGCACGGGGGGTGGCGGGTACTGCTGCCATTACCGGGGAGCACGGGGGGTGGCGGGTACTGCTGCCACTACCGGGGAGCACGGGGGGTGGCGGGTACTGCTGCCACTACCGGGGAGCACGGGGGGTGGCGGGTACTGCTGCCACTACCGGGGAGCACGGGGGGTGGCGGGTACTGCTGCCACTACCGGGGAGCACGGGGGGTGGCGGGTACTGCTGCCACTACTGGGGAGCACGGGGGGTGGCGGGTACTGCTGCCACTACTGGGGAGCGCATGGGGTGGGGGGGGGGGGTACTGCTGCCACTACTGGGGAGCGCATGGGGGGGGGGGTACTGCTGCCACTACTGGGGAGCGCATGGGGGGGGGGGGGTACTTCTGCCACTACTGGGGAGCACGGGGGGTGGCGGGTACTGCTGCCACTACTGGGGAGTGCATGGGGGGGGGGGGACTGCTGCCATTACTGGGGAGCTTTAGGATTATTTATATTCTTTATACTATTATTACCGAATGATATAGCGCCACCTCCTGGATGTGTATGTGGTTTACATAACGTGATATTCCATATTGTGTTCCCAAGGCCGGATGAGTTCATAGACTGCGACGATCCAGTAGATCACACGGGGAACGTGTCCAACCAGCAAGACCTGGGCTACGGCTGCACCAAGGTACTTACCTCAGGACTAGCAGTGACCCAGATGAGAGACATTGGACCAGCACATTCACATGGTTATATCCAGGATATCTCTCAGCGTATGTCTCCTACCATGTACCCGGCCACCAGCGGCTAATCACACGTCTGAAAATCCCTTTCTTAGTTCTATCTGTTTCTGGGAAAGCTGGGTTACCAAATCTTAATCATCCAAACACAAACAATAAAGTCACCTTTATCTTTGTCCCCTGATTGTGTGCGGGTAATACTGCTGCCGGGATCTTTTTGGCATGGCCGGAGCCCTGCTGTATAGATTATGGGAGCAGGAAATATCACTAATTCTCTGTTCTTTCTTCCCCACAGTTCGGGGGTCAGGCTTACGCTGATGTGGAGCACACAAAGGTTATGTGCCGAGCGCTGCATGGCATCGAGTGCGCTGGACCTACTACCTTCCAACGTGGGAACAAGCCGTGCATCAAGTATGTGACATCACACTGGTTGTGGGAATATAGAATAGTGACATTACCATCCTCCTTATCAGGACAATGTGTCCCTACACCCATAATGCAGAGGATCACACTGTACTGACAAGAAGAAAGGTGACAGCCGTCAATTTCCAGGAGGAATAAAAGAGGTTCGCTCCTATGTAGAGTCCTCAGTAAGCATGTAGTTTTGCTGTACATCCTGAGGGTGGATATCTGACTTTCAGTACATGAACCAGACCCAGTTTGTGATTGGCCGGATGACCTCTGAGACCTGAATGCACAAATCCAGATGATATCCCATACTTGCTTTAATTCCCTTACTATGTGGCTGCATCTGGACTCATGATCATAGGATCATTTATGGAGTGGTTCTTCATTATACAAAGTTTATAGTCATAAGCTGCTTAGCTACCGGGTGCATCTAGCTGGTGCCTTTTATTTAGGCTCCAAACTTCATTTACCTGCGCTGCATCATCCCCATCTAGGTGAAATTCACTCATCAATTGTGCTTTGCACATGCTGCCATATGAACACTGCAACTATAAGAGAACATATCTCTAGTAGTACTAGGACATGTTATATAAAGCCAGGCCCAGGACTCATGTGGAGGCTCTGCGGGTATTTAAAGATGTGTAGTATATGAGAATAGTAATTATAGTCAGACGTTAAAAGTCTCCTCTAGGGGGCAATGTAACATTACATATTTATATCAAGATACCCTTGTCAGGGCATCTGTTAAAGGGAACCTGTCACCACATTTTTCACTTATACAGCTAGTGACATAGCATACAGTTCTATTAACTAAATTAAATCCCCATAAAATCAACTTTTTTATCTTACCTAGCATCCAGCTAGATTTAGCAGGAGTTGGAGTGGCTACTTTAAATGCCCCGTTCTCAAACGGATGGCGTGCGACGCATATGTGGCACAGACACTTCTTCTTAAATACCTGTGCAAGCAGTTTGCACTAGGAAAAACAGGCAAAGTTCGACAGAAAACTGGTGCACAGCCCTTAGTATATTTGCATTATTAACCGGTTAAGGACCGGGCCCTTTCCTGTTTTTTCATGTCCATTTTTCACTCCCCACCTTCAAAAATCTATAACTTTTTTATTTTTACACGTAAAGAGCTGTGTGACGGCTTGTTTTCTGTGTAACAAATTGCACTTCATAATGATGGTATTAAATATTCCATGCCATGTACTCGGAAGCGGGAAAAAAATTCCAAATGCAATGAAAATGGTGAAAAAACGCATTTGCGCCATTTTCTTGTGGGCTTGGATATTACGTCTTTCACTGAGCGCCCCAAATGACATGTCTACTTTATTCTTTGGGTCGGTACGATTAAGGGGATACCAAATTTGTATAGGTTTTATAATGTTTTCATACATTTACAAAAATTAAAACCTCCTGTACAAAAATAATTTTTTTGATTTTGCCAACTTCTGGCGCTAATAACTTTTTTATACTTTGGTGTACGGAGCTGTGGGTGGTGTCATTTTTTGCGAAATTTGATAATATTTTCAATTATATCATTTTTAGGACTGTACGACCTTTTGATCACTTTTTATAGATTTTTTTAGATTTTTCAAAATGGCAAAAAAGTGCCATTTTCGACTTTGGGCGCTATTTTCCGTTACGGGGTTAAACGCATTGAAAAACCGTTATCATATTTTGATAGATCGGGCATTTTCGGACGCGTCGATACCTGTTGTGTTTATGATTTTTACTGTTTATTTATATTTATGTCAGTTCTAGGGAAAGGGGGGCGATTTGAAATTTTAGGTTTTTTTATTATAATTTTTTTTTTTTAACTTTTTTTAATTTTTATTTATACTGTTTTTCAGACTCCCTAGGGTACTTTAACCCTAGGTTGTCTGATCGATCCTATCATATACTGCCATACTACAGTATGGCAGTATATGGGGATTTTCTAACTCATTCATTACAATGTGCTATCAGCACATTGTAATGAAGGGGTTAAAACGAAATAGCCTCGGGTCTTCGGAAGACCCGAGGCTACCATGGAGACGGATCGCCGCACCCCGATGACGTCACGGGGAGCGGCGATCCCAGGTAAGATGGCGGCGCCCATGCGCCGCTATCTGTTTGAGGCTGCCGGCAGCTTTGCCGGCAGCCCACGCTGTAAAAACACCCGCGATCGGTGCTAGCACCGATCGCGGATGTTACCGGTAAGCCTTTGCTGCAATATGCAGCAAAGACTTACCGGCTATGGAGAGGGCTCAGCCCGTGAGCCCTCTCCATGCAGCGCGACGCGACCGCCGCCGTGAATCGGTTAAAGGGGTTTTCCCATGGGATAGGGCCTAACTTGCTGATCAGTGGGCGTCTCAGTGCTGAGACCCCCACAAATCACAAAAACGAGGGGTCCGTCGGACTAATGGAGCAGTCGGCCGCGCATGACCGTTATGCTCCATTAATCTTCATGGAGCTGATGGAGATCGGTGAGCGCTGCGCTCGGCAATTTCAGTCGGCTCCATAAAGATTAATGGATCAGAACCGTCATGCGCGGCCGACTGCTCCATTAGTCAGACGGAGCAACGGGGGGTCCAACGGAGGTGCGTGGGACCCCAACGGACCCCTCGTTTTTGTGATTTGTGGGGTCTCAGCACAGACTCCCACTGATCAAAAAGTTTTGTTTGTGGGAAAACCCCTTTAAGTTGCACTGAATTTGGAGATAAATGTGTAATACCCCATGTTACCTGCGGGAGTGCTGTAGGATAATGAAACACTTGCTGCTGGTTTCAATGCATCTATTAAGGACGTTCTGAGTGATCGGCTTACAAAAAGGATCGTCACTTCCCTTTAATTGTCAGTTTTTATTTGGATAGTCTTTGCTTTTATTGATGTGATTTTGTCTCTTCACAGATACACGGGCCACTATTTCATTACCACCCTGCTCTACTCCTTCTTCCTCGGGTGCTTTGGGGTAGACCGCTTCTGCCTAGGACATACCGGCACTGCTGTGGGGAAGCTCCTCACTTTGGGAGGTCTCGGCATCTGGTGGTTTGTAGATCTTATTCTTCTTATCACCGGAGGGTTAATGCCAAGCGACAACAGCAACTGGTGCACCATCTACTGACCGCACCTCCCCGAGGACTGTGCCGCAGCCATTACTGTACTCTGTATCCAGCTCATGTGGCTGTATGGGAGGCAGATCCCCTCCGTGACTCCATTATTTATTTCACATTGTGACTATACAAAGGAAGATGGGAATCCTTGGACCCCGGGTTATGTCTGAGATCGTATCGCCCTAATGCCTCACTTGTAATATAATAATCTGTAAATATGTTATAAATGCTGATGCCCTGTGACTATAATAAAGTCCCTGAACCTGTGGACTGTGTGATGTTCTGTATGGTCAGAAGGCATCGGGCTCGGTATGGACCTTCACCCATGACTCAATGGGTCATTCACACTATATATGTTGGGTCATCTCCTGAACTTGCACATTTCTTCAGGACTGCATTTCCCGGTCCAGCCTGGTGAGGTTACTGGGGCATCCAGGATTGTATATAATTAGTGTGTACATTATATTGTTTCTCTATGAAAAGTAATAGTTCTGAATTACTTTCCCGCATCATCCCTTTAGAAGCAGGAAACTGCTGGGACTGGTCTAAAAAAAAGGGTAAAATTATGCAAATGAGACTGAGGGGCTCTAGGCTCAATTACCACCTATGGAACCCCTGAGGCTCATTTTCATATCTTTTAAAGCCTTTTAAAAAAAAAAACAAGGGCAAATGTAGCTTAAATAAGAGTAGATCCTGCCAGAGGGGGCACACACCAGTATGTCAGTGTGCTTTGTTTACAATTCTTCATCCTGGTGGTAATGTCCTTTTTAGAGTACCTGTTGCCTATTTTATCCCATAAACCACCAGTCCCCTCAGGTAGGGGTGAAATGTCCTTTCTAGAGTTCCCTCTATTATGTGAAATTGCACCTGTTTACCTTTTTAAAAATCATGTAAAAATGACCAGAGAAGAGTCATAAGTTTTCATCTCTTGGTGTCATCTTAAAGCTAAGAATCTCATCTTGCAAATCACATCAGGCTTGTAGTTCTGTGATCTACAAAACCAGCGGTACAAGCAGGTAAAAGAAGTGGGGAATTGGCTTACAATTTTGATGCGATTTAAAAGATGAGAAAAACCAGGACATTAGAAGCTAAAATAAGAGCAGATCCTGCCAGAGGGGGCGCACACCAGTTTGTCAGTGTGCTTCATTTACAATCCTTCATCCTTTTGGCAGCTTTTTACCTACTAGAGGCACCTTTAAAAAGGGGAGACTGGGAAGAATGTACCTCATGAGTGGCCTTTTTGGACCTTTGAGACAACAAAAGAAGCGACTCGGTGGTCAATAGAAGCGACATCCCATGGTCTGAGGTGGTCACTCATTGGTCAAAGATGGTCCCGTGACCCCTTAACTAATGGCTAATAAGTGTACTCCTTGCACCTAGGGATAACAAAGGAGATTTGTCTGAGGAGGGCCCTCATTGGCTAAAGAGGGTCCAAAGAACTTGCAGCTGGCAACCAGCTGTCATTATGGTTTCCCAGGAATCTGAAATACCCCTTTAAGAACTGATGTATAAAAGGTGGGCAAAGGTCTGTCTGAAACTTTCACAGCCTCCTTATGTTTCCAGATATGGCTGAATTAAAAGGGTCAAAAGCCTCCGGGGTTGGTTTTGGATGAGGGGTACGAATCCATAGAAAACTATAAAACTCCCATTCTGCTACGAAAGCCAATCGGAAGCATAGAGGCCCACCTATCCGTTATGTGCTTCCATCCCTTAATATTCTATAACAGTCTAAGGCGTCTCGGCAGCCGTACCCCCTCCAATCAGAACAAGTCACTATGGGGACTATGGGTCACTATATAGGGACCCATAGTCATATTGGTAGATCAGGCTGGTTCTTGATTGATTATGAAGAATTAGGGCGGAGCCTCCGTTTTGGGGTAAAACATCTCATGTGATTGTATACAACAGACAATCTATGTATTAGTAAAAAGTAATGACATGATAATACAGGAGCGTTATACATAGTGTAACATATACAGGATAATGCAACTATACCAAAATATGACAAAATGCAAACAGCTACAAGCTAAATGTAAACTTAGAACTCAAATGCCGCAGAGTTTTCTTTGTATTTTTTTTTTTTATAGATTAAGAATAAAACTTTAAAAAAAGAAAAGCTGGAGAATATGATTAGAATATATAATAGTAGGCACCATGTGCTGGAATGTTATGGACTACGAAAGGTTTAGATTCCAGTTCTGTGGGTTTAGACTTTTGTATCTGATTTTATAGTAAAGTGAAACTTATATGTGCAGAAGTTCTAAAGCTTAGTAGAAACTGCTCTATGTTACTCAAAGGGGTTAAAAGTCCATTTTCCAAATTTCCTCTCAAATCTGAGTTTGTTTTAGAACCCTTCTTCATGGCTACCAAACATTCCTCATTCTGGAAGATCCTACATTACATGGCTAACCCATATTTAAAAGAAAAAAAAAAAAAAGTGTAATGCTCTATTTCCACTGCGGGGGCACTGCAGCATAATGGAATAATAACAGCCATGAACGGCCCAGACCTTTGTTACAAAAATGGATGGACCTAAGACAGTGTCGCTTAATGGAGCTGTATTTAAAGTTCTGCCACTTGCTATTGGATCCTGTCAATGTTACGCTAACAGTAAGGTAACACCAAGGGTTTAGAATTAGTTTAAATAATTTTCGATTGGATCTTATAATATATTATTTGGAAGTAATTTGGTGTGGTAATATGCTTTATAACAGGTAAGTTGATGAAGTATTGAGAAAATGTGTGTCATAGAGAGAATATAGACTGTAAGCTCTTGTGTCACCCCCTCATCCTCATAGACTGTAAGCTCTTGTGTCACCCCCTCATCCTCATAGCCTGTAAGCTCTTGTGCCACTCCCTCATCCTCATAGACTGAAAGCTCTTGTGTCACCCCCTCATCCTCATAGACTGTAAGCTCTTGTGTCACCCCCTCATCCTCATAGACTGTAAGCTCGTGTCACCCCCTCATCCTCATAGCCTGTAAGCTCGTGTCACCCCCTCATCCTCATAGCCTGTAAGCTCTTGTGTCCCCCTCATCCTCATAGATTGTAAGCTCTTGTGTCACCCCCTCATCCTCATAGTCTGTAAGTTCTTGTGTCACCCCCTCATCCTCATAGTCTGTAAACTCTTGTGTCACCCCCTCATCCTCATAGACTGTAAGCTCTTGTGTCACCCCCTCATCCTCATAGTCTGTAAACTCTTGTGTCACCCACCCATCCTCATTGATTGTAAGCTCTTGTGAGCAGGACCCTCACTCCTCTTGTTCCATATGACTGTTTGTGCTCTGTAATGTAATATTATATTTGTAGATGTCCCCTATTATTTGTAAAGCTACAGAATATGATGCTGTATGAATAAAGATTATTATTATTATTAAGACATCTGCTAGCAGTAGTGGATTATAATAATAATAATTCTTTAATTATATAGCGCCTACAGATTACATAGCGCTGCACAAAGCATGCCAAATAATTTTATGCTGAGAAATCCATGTTTCCTGCTCTGAATACACATGTACACAAGAACCAGTTCAGGACCATTGAAGGTCCTCCAAAGGTCCTGAAACCGCAGATTGAATGCAGCAGAAGGGACACATCCTCCATTCCCCAAAAAGCTGATAACAGTTATCACATGTATTCTATCACATGTAGGAAGTGATTCCAGACTTGTAGGGGCAATAATATTCCTACAACCCAGGGCCCATGGTGGTCATATCTGCCCCTGGCTACTACCGGTAGATTCTACAAACCATACTGTAACAGTAAATGTAGTGAGAAGAACCTTTACAAATCTCAGATTCGGTTTGTAAAAAAAATCTTTGTGAAAGCTGAGCTCCGATTGGTTACCATGGGCAACTAAAACAGTTCTGCTCTAAGAGACTTATGATAAATCTCCTTTTATACAAACAGAATTGAGGAGATTTATCAGAAGTGTCTGAGGTAAAACTGTTCTAGTTGCCCATGGAAACCAATCAGAGCTTGTCTTTAATTTTATAAACAGCTGTGAGAAAATGAAAGCTGAGCTCTAATTGGTTGGGCAACTAAAACAGTTCTGTTCTCAGTTACTTCTAAAAAATCTCCCCATATATGTCAAGTTTGTCTCTCTACTGTCAAGTGGGCGGACCTGGGCTGGAGCAAACTTCTTGGAACCGCCCACCTGGCAGTAGAGAGTCTAATTAGCATAGTGTGTGCTAAAACTTTCGGTGCTGATTGCTCGTGCACCATGGGGGCTAGAGGAAAAATTCCAACAGCACCGGAATCAATGGAATGGCGGCTACGGAAGGGTGTACATAGTCATTTCAGTGGTTATAAGGGGACATTGGTCCTATAAACAACACATTATAGCTAGGGACACAGTATAGCTTAGCATTCGGGCCCAGATTGATGAAATGCCTTTTTCGCAATCGTGTATATGACCCAGAAACCTATAAAACTTCTCTTAGGAATCCGATTTGCTGATACTGGAATGAGGGGATGAGTTGGAGCACGCTGACATATTTCTGTGTAGGAAAGCATGCCAAGGCATTGACTGCAACATGACTCTCCCAGGCTTCTTGTAGTGTGCACAGAGCCATGTGCTACGACCTCGAAAATCCTAGTATTACCGTATAAGTGCGAGCCTATGGACCAGTATATAGCTAGAACTGCAAGTAATACTATAAGTATATATATATTCATGTATACCTACCACACCAGCAATGGACGTCTCTGATATCCGCATCAATTCCGATAATCTATTGTTATATATATTGTCGGGAATTGTACAATTTTATATACTAAGAGGTTATTTGTGTGGTAAAAGCGTTTTTTATGTGGTTAATATATAATACAATCTAGATTAAAGGGAATATCTGGTTTATAAAACCCATTTCTCAAAATCCTCTTTGGGCTTTCTGAGTTAAAGGGGGTGTACAGACTTACAAAATATTGCTCCATTCCTGTGTGGTAATACAGCTCAGTCTCTATTCATTTAAAGGGGTTGGAAATATTGAAAACAATACCATAGAGTTGGTACTTAATATCAGACTTGTATTGCTCCAATACCCAGAATTCCCCACCCCAGATACATAGAGATTGGAACCGAAAGTAAATAGCTCCGCTTTCAGTATAGTGGTCAGACCCAGTTACTGCAGATCAGCTTCAATTTTGCTAACTGGCAGCTGAGCTGCAGTGACTCAGTTCAGCCCCAACACTGTGAGTGGAGCTGTCCGCTTCCTATTCCCATTCCCTATGGATAGCTAATCTGTGAAAGGACTGGATATTGGACCCCCAACAAACTAATATCTATCCTTAGGATAGACCATCACTATTTTTAGCCTAGAGTACCCCTTTAAACAATCTTTAAGACAAGTGTGGTACTATTAAAAGGGAAAGAAGCCATGTTTTTGTAACCCTGTGTAACCCCCTTTAGTAGATGAACATACCTCATTGAGGCTCTCCAGATTTAGAAGAGAAGAAACTGCTAAGAGCGCCCCCACTCTGCTGGACCAAGGATTACATGGATAGCCCATTGAATTCAATAATGACTGTGTAATACTTAATTTCCCCTGTGGGGGTGCTTGCAGCTTATTTTTTGAGGATCTTTCTACTTATAACAGATTGAAAGCAGTGGACAACCCCTTTAAGCAGACTCCTTTAAGAATTAAAAGATTTCCTACAAAGTCCTTATGTATGGGTGTAAATATGGCCGAGATTTTGCGTTCTTCATAACGTCTGTCCTCTGGTGGGCTGTGTTGAATGATTTCCATTGATCCTCATTGAATATGAGATTGAACATAAAAGCATAATACATATATCCGTTTTAGTTCAGGTTCATATATAATTATGTAATATTTGTGTCTATAGGATAATGATCCTCCCCCCACAACCTGTGTCATAGAAGGACTGCGTTCCCACAAAGTGGGGGCTCAACAATGGAGCCGGTTGGTGATATCCACGTATAAGCTTCTGTCCACAAGGTGCTGTAAGGAGATTGGGGACCTGGATGACAGATTGGGACATCTGAACTTCAGAACATTCTGCCGTGGTTCTAGCCCATCTCTTCCGGCACTACATTGAGGATGATATCTTCGTTGCCCCTTCGTACCACAATGGATAACGTTTCGCTGACCTTCACTGCTTCAGTCACTTCCTCTGTAGTGCTCACCGTTCTTCCATTAATGCTGATGATGACATCATGATCCTTCATGCCAGCACTGCAGAGGACAGTATCATAGACATTAAAGAGAAATGCAATACTGTAGGTAAGTGGAGACATGACTCCTGGGAGAGACAGTGAGAGTCCTGATTACCCCGCCCACATGCAGTGATTGGCAGTGAGAGTCCTGATAACCCTGCCCACAAACAGTGATTGATAGTGAGAGTCCTGATTACCCCTCCCACACACAGTGATTGACAGTGAGAGTCTCGATTACTCCGCCCTCACACAGTGATTGATAGTAAGAGTTCTGATTTCCCTTCCCACACACAGTGATTGACAGTAAGAGTCCTGATAACCCCACCCACACACAGTGATTGACAGTAAGAGTCTTAATTACTCCACCAACACACAGTGATTGACAGTAAAAGTCCTGATTACTCCTCCTACACCCAGTGATTGACAGTGAGAGTCCTTGTCACGGGTGCTCCCGCGATCCCTGTCTCGGATCGCGGTCGCACCCGTGCTCCTACAAGTGCTCCCTTGGCCCCCGCTTCCCCGGACTCACCTGTCCCGGCTCCTGATCTCCGTCGGACTGCCGTGCGCGCGCGTCCCCGCCTGGTTGCAGAAAATTTAAAGGCCCAGCGCAACGCTGATTGGTGTGTTGGCTGAACACTTCCACCTTATAATCCGGCACCTCCCTTCCTGCCTTGCCGGATCTTTGTGCCTCATAGCCTTAGAGAAAGCTTCCAAGCGAGTATTCCTGCGTTCCTGTGTATTCTTGTGTTTATGTGTATTCCTGCGTTCCTGTGTATTCCTGCGTTCCTGTGTGTTCCCGCTCCTGAGTCCTGTGTTACCCAAGTTCCTCCGTGTTGGTGTGTTCCGTGTGCCTGTGTTCCCGCTCCCATCTGCCTGGACCTCCTGTTGCTGACCCCGGACTTGGACTTGACGTTGCATCTCTGCCGCCTGCCCTGACCCTGTGCCTGGACCTGACTACGAGATTGTCATCCGCTAAGGTACCTCAACCTCGGCTGCCTCCGGTCCCAGGTGTTGGCTAGTTCCACCTCCCGCGGTGGTCCAGAGGATCCACTGATCCTAACAGTCCTGATTACCAACCCCAAACAGTGATTGACAGTAAGAGTCTCGATTACTCCGCCCACACCCAGTGATTGACAGTAAGAGTCTGGATTACTCCGACACACAGTGATTGACAGTAAGAGTCTCGATTACTCCGCCCTCAGGCAGTGATTGATAGTAAGAGTCCCGATTACTCCACCCACACCCAGTGATTGACAGTAAGAGTCCCGATAACCTTGCCCACACATAGTAAGAGTCCTGATTACTCCTCCCACACACAGTGATAACAAAAATTTGATGGTAAGATAATTCTGGCAGCGTTTATTCCCCTCTCATCACTAAAATATAAGTTAGTAGTGGGGTGTTACACTGGATATAATTATGACATTAAATGGCCACTAACTTTTCAACAAACTGTGCAGTTGTTACAGTAGTTATTACTTTCTACACCCTTGTCTATTTCATGCTGAACTCCCTCTTGCTAGATAAAACACAGAGGCATCAGAGTAAAAAGAAGCCCATGGAGAGGAGTGAGCCTCAGGAGCAGAAACATTACATGCTCTGTTATACTCTTGGCTGAAAAGTTAGATACACTGTATACCCACAGGTGTATGGGAATCTATTATATCACCAAACTCTGATCCCCCTTAGATGCCGTGTTTAGGAAATCCCTCAATGAGTAACAGATACATTCTGCATGATTGGTTCCCCCATACCCCATTTTGCTGGGGATGATGGGAGGTGGCCTTGTGTCCATTATATATTCTCATACTCAATGGGAATTAAATGGCCTCTTACCTTGCAGCTGCGGTTCCCGGAATGACCTCAAATACATACACTCCAGCGTTAACATCGGGGAAATCGTCATCTCTCATCTTGAGTTCACGGATAAGACTGCAAAATAATGAGGATTTGCCATAAATCTTCTGGGACTATCCAAGTGCCATTGGGTATCCAATGCAGAGGTAGCATTGCAATGGTGGTGGGGCCCTGCCATAGGGAGGAAGGTACTTCGGCAGGTGGGGGAGGGGCCAACTTCTCCATAAAGGGGTCGGCCGCTTTACCTCATGTATTTTGTAATAAGTGAGGGGCTCAGGATATTAGGTAATTTACCAATATACATCTATTAACCCCTTTCTGACCAGGGCTTAAAAGGCTTTACTGACCGCAGCATTTCTAACAAATTTTCATAATTATTGTTTTAAGGGTCACAACTTCCTATTTTTGTGCAATACCGTCATTTTTTTTGCTGCATTTTTTTTCATGACACATTGGGATAGTTAAAAATAAAAAGTTAAGAGACCTTTTTTCATTTAAATTTTTCGGGGGGTTAAAGTTACAAAAACTGGGAAAATATTTTTTTTAGTATTTTTTTTTCAGTTTTAAAATTAACTCGAAATGGCCATTATAAATTAATTCCCTATAAAATATACACTGTATATATGAAGCAAGAGTCAGAAAATAAAGTTATACCTTGAAGAAAGCTGTAACATCCTCACTCCCATGTATTTCTTTTTTGAAAGGGACTTTCCTGAAAAAAAAAAGTAAATTGGAATTATTATTTTCTGGTGCTGATTGATGGTCCAAAAGAATATGACCATACAGGGGCCCCCCACCAAATTTGGCCAATTCAGGCAGTCCCAAAGCCGCCCAAATTGCCTACTATGAGTTGGGGTCCAATTCTGGTCTGGTTCCCCGGGTTTTATGAATCAGCTGTTAAAACAGCAGCTGGTTCAGAAAACCGAGCAGTAGCCGGTAGACTTGTTTCATATGTATATATACGTATTACTGGGGGGGACTGTATATATATGTATTATCAGGGGGGCTGTATATATATATATATATATTTATGTATTACTACTGTATAGTAGTCAGACCATGATAGGAGGTGGGGTGTTTGATGTTCCTAGTATAATAGTGTATTATGTCAGGTATGGAGGTGTTCTATATATACACTCTTTGGGAATTCCAGAGCAGGGGCCAACCAAAGTGTATATGGGACCAAGATGTTCTTCTTTAAGACCAGGAGTGGTCTAAAGAACTGAGGACAAAAGTGCAAGGTGATATCTTCAGACAAATGTTCTTGGTGAAGAATGAGACTTTATCTGCTGAGGAAAACCAAATAGGATCAGATCTGATGAATAGAAGCTGGGGTCTTGGTGGTCTTGGTGTCTTGCCAAAAATGGAGAAAGTCCCTATAGTCAAAATTAGCTGTTGGTACCTTCGTGTATGAAGCTCTTGTAAAAGGAATATGAGGATACTTTCTATAGACCATAAACATTGGCAAAAGACATTGAAATGTCATGTTTTCAACTTCTTGAGAAAGCAATAAAAAATGGTGACCACCGCCCTTAACCATGGTTCAGTTTATGTACCGTACGTAAATCAAGATGCTATAATCCATCTAGATGACAGCTGAATGTTCTGTTTGGATATCTAAATAAGATATCTCCAGCCTTTAAAGCCGACTTAATGTTGAGAAGTAAACGAAGAAGCCTTCTCATGGTTGGAGAACAATTTGGAAATGAACCTGCATGTCCCTTTCCCTTAGAACTGGAAGAGGCATGGTCTCCACTACCTATTTGGTAAGAGATGGGAGTTGTCAAAGAGTAGAAATGAGGAATAACGAATTAACAGTCAAAGTTGGGGTATTGAGGGCAATACAGGTGACCGCAGAACTTTTTTGGGAACATCATAAAATGTTAGTAAGAGATTATGGCAAGAAAAATCTCTCTCCTGTAACCATTGTACTACCAACCAACTACAGATTAGGCACATTGGTCGAGCTATTGTCCATAGTACACCACAGATGTTGAGCAGATTATGGATTATATCTTTCAGAGGCTCTTGGAATATAGCTGGGGTATGGCAGAGGAGACATGAGGAGGCACTTGTTGCAATTCAGGAAGGGATTGTCACCCTCCAAGGCTTGACCAAGTGATTGTAAGCAGAGGAGACATGGGCAGAGACATCTTTGGAGAGAAGTCTTCTTACCCTAGGCTAAAGCCATCTATCCTAAAGACCAAAGTTGTTGGTGATTGCCAGTTTCACAAAATTTAATATGTATAAGTTCCTTGGTAATGAGCAGCATAGGAACAAACAGGGGTTTTTCAAACAATGGAGCCAAATGAGGTATCCTTCTTTTCTGAGGCGTCTGTACCCTTATGGCCTAGGGGTGCTCATGTCGGACACATTAGTATAATAGAGTTGTAATATGGTCATGTCTAGTGGTCAGTCATGTTGGGGGTTGTAGTGATGTCTGACCACTAGACATGACCATATTAAAACTCTATGATAGAGTTGTATTACGGTCACGTCCAATAATCTTTCATGTTGGGAGTTGTAGTGATCTATGTATAGACTAGAATGGAATTGTATTGTATAGGGTTCTGTGTATAGAGTGCAATAGAGTTGTATTATGTCCAGTGGCCATTCATGTTGGAGGATGTAAAGTTGTATGTAAAAAGTATAAAGCTCATATCCAGTATTCAGTCATGTTGGGGATTGTAGAGTTGTATGTAGAGAGTGTAATGGTTATGTTAAGTATTCATTCATGTTGGGGGTTGTAGTGATTTCTGTATAGAGCATAATAGACATGTTTTATAGACCTGCCCAGAGGCTGGTCATGTTGGGAGTTGTAGTGCTCTATGTTCAGAGTATACTAGAGTTGTATTATGGTCATATACACAGACATGTTGCAGTTATATTTTACAGTGCAGTCTAGTAAATTCAACAAATATAATGATATATTCTACATATTTTCCAAATTAATCCTTACCTTTTAGCTGACGATCATGGGATTCCGCAAGAAATTGCCTGATTCTATCAGACGGAATAGCAAATGATATCCCTGCTGTCACTTTCAGTGTGTTTATGCCTATGACCTCCCCGTCCTAGAAAGTCACAGAAGACCAGAATATTTAAGTCATGGATTGTAGGACAAAACTCTTTTCAAGTCCAGTAAAAGTTAAAGTAATAAAAATGTCTCTCAACATCCAGAAAAGTTCCCCCGCAGAGGTCCACCACGATTTAACTATACAGATTTCCATTACATAAAATCAAAGGGTAATAAAACTTCTGGCTCAAATTTGCATCACATAACATCTGTACCACAAAAGTCACAAATGTCCATAGCGACAGATTTAATTGACCTGATCAACATCTTTGATCCTGACCAACTCAAGACAGAAAAAATGGGACTTTTTTTTGATATTGGATAATTGCACAACAAATTTCTGCATCACTGCTATTTTAAAAGTATTATCTCAGTAAGTAATATTTCAGTATATATATATATATATATATATATATATATATATATATATATATATATATATATGACCTGATGAAGCATTTGTTTATTATATTTTATTATATGTTTTTATTTTAACAATAAAAGGTGTCTACAAGAAGTCCCATTTTTACTATACTCGATACCTGGTTCTTTCTCTCCATCTTGTGTTCAGAGGTTTGGCTTCCATCAGAAGGGACGTGGCAGAGGCACTCAACGGAGCACAACTCAAGAAGGTGAGTAGAGACCATTATACCTCATACCAAGTACCTAGGGAGCGCATGTTTTTTCCTTGCAATTTTCAGTTATCTATGACCCTGGACTTTGTTTGAAAGCAGTTGGAACGGTTTTATCTCAACTTTGTTGCCTACTAACAGTACATTTGCTAAAATACTGAGGTTATTACATGATTAAATAGTTGAAACTAGGAAATAAATGGAACTTTTTACTAAAATAATGCGTTATGTTATTGTTAGGACCATTTTCTTCACATATATGTTCTCCAGAACCTGTACACAAACACCTGTTGTCACCTTCCAATATACAGGCGACTGGACATAACTTATTCCGAAATTGGTGATCCTTGGAATTGATTCTCCAAGAACCCCAACAGGATCTCTCAGAATAGCTAAGCCTTACTTGAGCATACTTGAAAAATCCTATAGACAGTGCAATTTTCTATCCTTTCACTACAGCCATAAGATCGGGGCTGGGCAACCCCCATTTTTAAGGTAGATGAAGGTGTCTATAGGGATGCAATTCAAAAATAGCCCCCACCAGGGAGGAATTCAAAAACACCAGTAAAATTAAGGGTCAGTAGGGGGTCGTCTAGTTGCACATAAATGAATATACCAGCCCCCTTAATTCCACATCCTCGCCATGTCCATCTCCCTGAAAATGATGAGCGTGGCATAAAAACCCCATTCCCACAAAGGGGGTCATTTACTAAGGTCCCGAATCGCGTTTTTACGGCGATTTACCCGAATTTTTCCGTTTTGCACCGATTTTCCCTGAATTGCCCCGGGTTTTTGGCGCACGCAATCGGATTGTGGCGCATCGCCGCCGGCATGCACGCAACGGAAATTGGGGGGCGTGGTCGTACGAAGACCCGTTGGATTCTGAGAAACCGCCGCATTTAAAAAAAAAAAAAGTGTCGCTGGACACGCGCTTACTTGCACCTGGTCCGGCTCGGTGAAGATCAGTGCATTACGATGAACTTCAGTACAGCAGCGACACCTGGTGAACGTCGGAGGAACTACCTTAGTGAATCACCGGAAGACCCGAATCCTCCACACAGAACGCGCCGCTGGATCGCGAATGGACCGGGTAAGTAAATCTGCCACAAATATTTGGCTCAAATGGAGGATAAAAAGATGCAAACCCAAAGGTTGTGCCTATTCTTTTATTCAGTAATGGATGATAGATACCTTGGGGGTTATTTATCATCAGGCGGCTTCCTGGGGCAGTTTTTGTCTATTTCTAGAGCTCCGCTCCCCATTAGATTCATTAAAGTGACTTTGGCCCTTTAATAAATGTTCTTGTGGTCTACTTTCTGTCTTTCTGTCCCCAAAAAAGACTCAAAGGGGGACATTTACTATGGTGTTTCCGCCAGTTTTGTGACGCTCTCACCACATCTTCTGCTCTCAGACCTATTTATTAGCTGTCGGGGACAGAAAAAATGACTTTTTCCGTCTGCTCCGACTCTTCTCTGAAAAGGGGCGTGGCTTTGGCGGAGTGGAAACTCAGACAGAATTAACATGTGTCACAGCCATTTTTAGGCGCTGTAAACTGGCGGAAAGTAGACCAAAAGAAAACTGGTCTAGCAGGGACTGTTGGACATATTTCTGGTGCTCGGGACAGATTTTGGTCCCAGGGACAGAAAATGGTTTCGGGGACAGAAAATGGTCTCGGCGCCAGAAATGTCTCTGCACAGCTCTACAATATTAAATGTGTGTCTTCTTTCCGAGAGCAGGTCGGTAACAGAGCCAATGCAGACACCGACACTTTAAGTAAATGTCCCCCAAAATGCACAAAAAGTCCCAGCACTTAGGCCAGTAGGGGACTGAAGTTATTATGAGATTTTTTTATGGGAGTTTTTATGAGACTTTTTGCAAAAGTCATGAATCTGGTGTTTCACGACGCAACTTTTTTGAGACTTTTTTTACGCCAAAAAAGCCCAGGAAGATCGTAGGGTTACAGAGAATTCAGTGGGATAAATCCTATCTAGACATTTTACATATTGTGGGCCTCTTAGACCTCAGCTATACAAATTCTTGGTAATATACAGTAGTGGTAGTGGTTAAGCCGGTTAAGCAAGTTAATTTTATATTACAATCTGTCATGGAACAAACACCTGGGAAGGAAAGTGCAAGAAGGGACATGCGGTCTAGCTACAATCTATCATGGAAATTGTTTGACAGGATAAGCGCAGCCACTACAGCGAAATATACTATTAAGGCGATGGATTTACTAATGATATACATCACTCTACTGCATGGAGGCTGCCAATAGTCCTAAGCCCCAGGGCAATATTACATTACACACCTAATAGCTAAAGGAAAGTGTAAGGAAAATGTGTCATCTGCTCACAACATCTACCCACATCATGGTGGCCAATATCACACCAGGTTCTGACCATGAATGGTCCATCATTCTCTCCCCTTCATTACTACTCTACAATGTCATCTCCACAATCTATTCCTCTTACACTCACAGATCATTCTTTAGCTATGTCATTGAAAGATCAACCCTTAAAGATATAGAAAATCTAAACTTCCAGTACTGTCCTTTTACATAGATCAGCTCTATACAGATGCATGGAAGGTTTCCATTTTAGATTGTGGCAAACATGATTATATGATGAGGAATATTTCACTTCACAACATTCTGATGACAGAAGGAGAAGGTGTTAAAGTTTCTAATGACTTAACTCATTAAAGACAATTACTTGTCTCCTTACAGAGTTGAATTGTCAAGTGAAATATTTTCTAGGTATGTGAGGAGTACTTTTCATACTCCATCATGATAAACTAGGGACACTTACTCATAGATCCGGGCACCGTGACTGTGGTAATCCTCTTATATTTATTATCCATGTCCTCCTTCCTTCTAAAATCAACTATTATAATTATATGTATGAGCCAGAATGGCTCTGGGGATGTTACCAGATCTATGAGTAAGTGTCATGCCTATCATGCTTGATTTTGATGGTAGATTTACTCATAAAGAGGACCTGTCATCCCATTTATCGGCACTAGGAGCTGTCTACTAAAGTAAGCAGCTCCTAGTGCTTGATCAAACGCCGCAGTGTTAGAGTGATAGCATTACCGGAAACCTCCGGTAACGCTATCAAACACTGTGGCGGGGTACAATGTAATTGTCGGACAGCTCGCAAAGCTGTCCGACGTATTCATGAGGGGGCGGGGTTGGGGCGTGACTAGGGGCGGTTACTGCCGCCTTGCGTGCGGCAGTCAATGCCGGCCTATGGAGCGAGCGGGGCGGTCCGGGGTAGAGGCAGCGCCTCGGACCGCCCCCTCATGAATACATCGGACAGCTTTGCAAGCTGTCCGATGATAACACTATACCCCGCTGCAGTGTTTGATAGCGTTACTGGAGTTCTGCCTCATCACTGTGTATACAGGAAGTAACTAAAAGGTTGGGACAGTGAAATATTGAATGCTCTACATTAAGTGCTGGGTAACATTAGATCGCTTTTACAAAAATATTGCATCCATCTATTTTCGGATTTTGGATCTGATGTGTACTTATTGAAATATCCCCTTTTTTGACATTTTTACACACCTTTTAATTTTCATGGCGATTACAGCGCCATCTGTCATTAAAATTGACAAACAACTAGGTCAAATCATTGTAATTTTTCCTGGGGAACCTGAATCTGCAATAAAAAATGGGGGTTCCCTTTTAAGATTTTAAAGTTGCCCCCTGCCTTACTTTGGATATATTTTTGAAAAATATTTGACGTGTATATTTTAATTTTTTTGATCCGATGTGTATTTTGAAAGATATTCCTCCGTCCCAACCTTTTTGTTACACCCTGTATACCTAATGCATTTGGTCAGGCTGGCATAGCACATGATCTATCCATGGTCCTGAAAACAATAGATATGATGATATGATAATACTTTATTGATCCCCTGGGGGGAAATTGTTTTGTACATAGCGTTACGGCAGATGACGGGATCACTTAGTCCCTGAGCAGCACGGAGCTCGGGGACAAGATGTCTGTTACTAGGGGTTGCTTATTATGCACGCCCCCACACCTCCCTCTCCAATGCTGGGAGTTTGGAAGATGGAGGTGACATAACGTGAGAGGCGTGAATTTCCCCAGCATGGGAGAGAAAGATGCAGGGGCGTGCATAATTAGCAGCCCGGAGCCCCGGACATCTTGTCCCTGCACTCCAGGCTGCTAATTATCATTTTTTTTTTTCTAGGTGATCCCGGCATGTCAAGACTAGCAATGGACAGCATCAGGATGAAGATGAACAGGGATGAGTATTTCTAGGTGTTTTTGTGATTTTACAACTGTTTGATTTCCTTTAACGTTACATACATACACTACGAGAGGCGCGTTCTTACATGTGGCTAGTTCCTTAGTTATAAACAAACAGTTATAGGACAGTACAGGTTACCAAGACCACATTACATTACATAAGGCAAAATTAATACAATAGTGACAATAACAAATAGACACAAGCTAGACAGAAATGCGTAAGGGGTATTATAGTAGGGGTACCAGTGATTGGGGTGAGACAGTGCTGGGCTGCTATTGGATTGGCAGAAAGGTGACTACTCACCAGGTTCACCAATGGTCCTCCAGAATTTCCATACTGGTAAAAAAGAGAATAAAATGGTAATGCCCATGAGGGATGCGCTCTATCATCAAATATACTGTAACATATACTGTATTTTCCTATACATGTAGTATGGGTTCGAAAGTTTGAGACTTACATTAATAATGGCGTCTGTCTGGATGTAATCCATATCTGAATCTTTTAGACCTAGTTCCTTCCCTCCTCGTTGGGTTGTGCTAATAATCCCGGTGGTCACAGTGTTCTGTAGAGAGAACGGGCTACCCAGAGCCACCACAAATTCTCCAGGTCGGAGGTCAGATGATCGGCCCAGCATGAGAACGGGAAGAGGAGCCTAGAAAGGAGATTTTACAGAATCGGGTATGAATGGGATGTCTTGGTACTCATTGAAGAGGGTGGCCTACGTGGTCATGGATGAAGATCTAGAGGCCACAATCCCACATTTCTACCTATTGATGGACACTTTTATGCATATGCCTGAACGCCAATCAAACTATCTTACTGAACTGTATTGAATTTTATGTTTTACAGATTTGAGTTGCATCCTCCAGAGCAGGATTCACAATTCACGAATCGGTCTTTTGCGTTGTAGAAGCTCAGTTAAGCTGAGGGAGAGTCTGGTAACAAGCTGATTTATGGCAGAATTGTGAATGCAGCTCTAGAGAATTAAATATCTTGTTACTGAGAATCCTTTAACGTTCTATAATGATGTTCCATGATGATGCCGTTTTCCCAGGCTCCGCCCCTTACACATAATTCATTACACAAACATCGATAGGATAATAGGCCAGTGCTTACATCTGGGTCAATCTTAATGAGTGCTATATCCAACTTCTGGTCAATGTCTTTGATCTTGGCATCGTAGTGAGCGCCATCTTTTACTTCTACTTTGATCCTCTGCTTGTTGGTGAGGACGTGGGCGTTAGTTACAATGAGTCCATCTTCAGACACAATAAATCCGGAACCACTGGACACAGCCATCTCCTGCCCGGTGAACGGTGACCTGCAGTGAGAAGACACAAGGTTATTTAATATGTCGTAGTACAAGTCAGTTATTATATTGTACACTATATACTTGTATTGACCTATCACAATGCCTTCTTTTCTGGTTCTGAGAACTTGATGATCATCTAAACAAAGTAGTAGTGCAACTAGCCGAGCGGCTCTAGGCCCACTGCAGGACCACCAGAAAGGACAACTGAAATGAAACTAAAGTGGCCATATGCAGATTGCTGGTGCTTCTTCTGGTGCGGTCGGGTCACAGAGATGGGGGAGGGGATGTGCTAAAAGCTGTTGTATATGCATCTGGACTGTATGTGTATAAGTGTCTGTATTTTTTTTTTTTTCATGATCATGCATGTATCCCACATATGCATGAGTGTATATGTACAGTTAGGTCCATAAATTTTTTTGACACAAATTTATTTTTTTTACCTGTTTACTATTACATATTCAAGTATTTTTTTTTGGGGGGGGGGGGTCAAAAGTAATTGGACTCAAATACTATTTCATTGGGCAGGGGTGTGCAATTCCTTCACTATGTCATTCTCAAGCAGATAAAGGTTAATTTGAAGTGTGATGCTTGCATTAGAAGATTTTTCTGTGAAGAAAACCTGCAGTCTAAGGGTGGTGTTCACCTGCATGGAGAACACCTTAAGCCAGTGGCACACGTGGCGTTTTGTACCTGTTTTTGGGCCGTTTTTAAGCAGTACGTTAAAAAACGTATGCGTTTTTCACTGGTTTCACCAATTATCTTAATTAAAATGGGTCACAAAACCCATGCGTTTTTCAATGCGCGCTTTTTTGGACGAACTGCTTAAAAACGGCCCAAAAAACGAGTTCAAAATGCCACGTGTGCCACTGGCCTAAGGTGCTCTCCATGCAGGTGAACCATCCTTAAGCTACAAAAACAGAAAAAAATAATCCGGCAAATTGCTATAATATTACAATAAAGTTTGGTACATCCTGAGAAAGAAAGGACTGGTGACCTCATCAGTGTAAGGCCTGGACACCTACAGAAGATAAGAGAGGTGGATGAGAAACCCCTATGGCAGTGGTGGCAAACCTATGGCACGGGTGCCAGAGGTGACACTCAGAGCCCTCTCTATGGGTACCCAGGCCATCACTAAAAAGGATGCAAGGTATCTTTATTGATCCCCAGACAGCCAAGAACTTGCCATGCTCAGTTCTATCCTAACGCTATCTTAAAGGGGTTGGCAGTATTGGAAAGTTATACAATTTCCCAATATACTTGCTTGCTGTCCTCCTATAGGAAGCTTCTATGTTTATTTCCAGCGGATATAAATCTGTCCCGTGGTCATGTGATGTCACAGGTGCAAGAGCCATTTGTATCACACGGCTCTTATTACTCTCTGTGATACTAACAGCTTGTGCACCTGTGTGACATCACATGACCACGGACAGATTTCTTACCCCTGTAAGTAAACATAGAAGCTTTCTATAGAAGGACAGCAAGCAGAGATCTAGAAAACTGTGAGGAATTGACACAGAAGGTATATTGGAAAATTGTATAACATTTCCTTACACAAACCATATCAATTATTTGCTGAAAGTGGACAACCCCTTTAATAAATACATGTGCAAGCTCCAAAGACCTTCTATTTTAGTGCACAGTTAGAAAAAAAAAACGGGCACAGCAGACTATTATTTTTGGGCCACTCTGTGACCAAAAATTAACATTTTATTTCATTTCAATTATTTCATTTGTCCAATGATTTTTTGAGCCTCTGAAATGAATCGATTGGGGGTTTGGGGGGGGGGGGGAATTAACCCCTCAACGACCATTTCCATTTTTCACTTTTTTATTTTTTCCATGTACAGAGTTGTGTTTGGGCTTGTTTTCTGCATAACAAATTACACTTCATAGTGACGGTATTTAATATTCCATGCTGGGAATTGCGAAAAAATTCCAAATGCAGTGAAATTGGTAATAAAAATTCATTTGCGCTGTTTTCTTGTGGGCTTGAATTTTACGGCTTTCATTGTGAGCCCCAAATAACATGTCAACTTTATTCTTTGGGCCGGTGTGATGACAGGGATACGAAATTTATATAGGCTTTATGATGTTTTCTTACATTTACAAAAATTAAAACACCCTGTACAATAAAAAATTCTTCATTTTACAATCTTCTGGCGCTAATAACTTTTTTGTACTTCAGTGTACGGAGCTGTGGGAGGTGTCATTTTTTGTGACTTTTGATGATTTTTTTCAATGCTACCATATTAAGGACTGTACTGCCTTTTGATCACTTTTTGATGAATTTTTTTCATATTTTTCAAAATGACTTTGGGCACTGTTTTCTATTTAAGGAGTTAAATGCTGGGAATAACTGTTATTATATTTTGATAGATCGGACATTTTGGGTCACGGCAATACCTAATGGGGCACATTTACTTACCCGGTCCATTCGCGTTCCAGCGGCGGCTTCTCTGACAAGCGTTCGGGTCTTACGGCGATTCATGAAGGTCCTGCGCCCGATGTCCACCAGGTGGCGCTGCTGCGCCGAAGTCCGCCGAGGTGCCCCGGAGTTCATCGTCTTCATCGTGGTGTATGTGAGTATGGCCCGTGCGACCAATTTTTTTTTTTTAAATGCGGCGGTTTTTCCGAATCCGTCGGGTTACCGTTCGGCCACGCCCCCGATTTCCGTCGCGTGCATGCCAGCGCCGATGCGTCACAAACCGATCGCGTGCGCCAAAATGCCGGGGCAATTCAGGGAAAATCGGCGCAAATCGGAAATATTCGGGTAACACGGCGGGAAAACGCGAAACGGGCCCTTAGTAAATGATCCCCAGTGTGTTTATGATTTTTATTGTTTATTTATATTTATATCAGTTCTAGGGAAAGTGGGGTGCCCTCTCCATACAGTGGAAGCCGACGAGAGGTTAACAGTCTTTCTATGCTATTATTACGGAATAATTTGCCCCAGAAATAACTTGGTGCCACATTTATTGATGGTTCGAGACCATCCAGCGCAGAATAAAAGAGTGGAATCTAACTCTGCACTATGATCTATTGTAATTGCTCAAAATTTTAGTGATTATTTTGTTAAACCCACTGAATTAAAGTGGAAATTCTGAACTTCTTGTCTTGTTCAAATTTCCAGGTGGTAATGTTCAGAACCAATACTTAGAAAAATATTTTTCTGTCCAAATTTTTATGGACCTATCTGTATATGTCTGTGAGGATGTCTGTATACTGTATGTGGAGTGTACTGCATCATAGGAGTGTTTTTCTGAAAAAATATGTGGTGTAAAGGGAGAAAAATCTTCACTTTTAACAACCAAAAAATTATAATTTAGTTGCCTATAAGGTTGGTGGCACACGTGGCGTTTTGAACCCGTTTTTAGGCCGTTTTTAAGCAGTCTGTTAAAAAACGCATCTCTTTTTTGGACGTTTTTTGTCCATTTTCCAATTATCCTAATTAAGATAATTGGGAAAAACAGTCAAAGACGGATGCGTTTTCAAAAAACGGCCTAAAAATGGGTTCAAAACGCCATGTCTGCCACCACCCTAAGGTCCAGTGCACCCTCTCTGGCTGTCTGATCCAGTCCAGGACCACTAATTAGCATATTGGGTGGTGAAACTAACGTCACTGATTGTGTTGTGGAGTGGCAGCTATTCAGGGTGCGTTCACACATGACAGTAACGCATGCATTTTCAATAGCTTCACAATATCTCAGAAGAGGAGATTTGCCTAATTACATTGCTGTCTACATTGCGCTTACAAAACGCAATCTCCGTCAGCTCCATAGAGATGAATGGAGCAGAACGGTCATGTGCGGCTGGCTGTTCCGTTCATCTCTGGTGGTCGACGGGGAGTCCGACAGAGGTACCTCGGAACCCATCGGACTCCCATGTTCTCCTGTCCTGTGGGAGTTTCATCACTGAGACCCTCACGATCTGTAAGTTAGGCCCTAAGGTGACTATTGAGAAGATTAGAATCAGCTTTATGATGCTAATATAACATACTCCTTGTATAACATCTTCAGTATCAGAACAGCTCAGGCAGCGTTAGAACATGTGTATAAGATCTAAGTTATTTTTCTTACATCTGTAATATTTGCATCACCTTTAGCCAAACACCTAAATACCTAAAGTATAATTTGCTACTCATAAAAAGCAAATACAAACAAAATCTCTCACTATTACGAGTCCAATCGCCCTATACATTGTTATAACAGTGACCATGCCATCAATGCGAATAGAGCCTTACATAATTTCTTACCTGGCTCCCTGCTAGTAGCTTGTGGTGAGTCCCTGGGAAGGGGGGGAGGGTTTGTTCAAATGACACAAGTCATCTTCTCTTCAATCCCACTGCCTCACTTAGTCCACGTTCACACATTGCGTTTTGGTTGATTTTGCATAGCTTTTTGAAACGCATTGCAACAACTGAGGAGAGGTGATTTGCCTAATTACATTACTGTTAATATTTGCGTTTACAAAATGCATTGGGAATGCAATGTTAACGCATGTAATAACACTACATTAGAAAATGTGTTATTTTAACATTTGTGTTAACACAGTGTTAACAAATGTAAACAGCAATGTAATTAGGCAAATCGCCTCTCCACAGCTTTTGTAATGCGCTTCAAAATGCAATGAAAAGGCAATGTGTGAACGCGGCCTTAGGAAGCAGGGAGAGGCTGAGGAAGGGTAAGGGGAGAAGGGATTTTGGAACAGATGACTTTGAACTGACCAAACCTTCCCACCTCCTGGACTCACGACACTTCGCTGGCTTGGAGCCAGGTTATAATAAAATATTGATTAAAAAGCACTGGATCCACTGACATTTCTGACAAAAACTATTTTGAACCTAACATACTATAGGCTATTGGAACCTATATTCAGGTAAAAAGGACATCCCTGATGATAGGTTCCTTTTATAGTTAATCTACCATCAAAATCCAGCATGATAAACCAGGCGCACTTACTCATAGATCCAGGCACAGTGACTGTAGTAATCTTCTTATATTTGTTATCCATGGCCTCCTTCTTTCTAAAATCAACTTTTATAATTATGCTAATGAACCTGAAGGGCTTCTGGGGGTGTAACCAGAGCTCTTCCATGCTACTGATTCATAGACTGGTACATGGTGCAAGGAGCACTTCCCCATCCCACTACTGCTGCTACTTCATCTGCTGACATTACATCAGGCAGAGGGTGAAGTGTTGAGGGGGAAGAGTGGGGAGTGAGACACTGAAACAGCCTGTGAAAGCAGGGACACCCTTAGGAGTCTTTAGGTTCATTTGCATAATTTTAAAGGTTGATTTTAGAAGGGAGGGGGCCATAGATTACAAATATAAGAGGATTACCTGGATCTATGAGTAAGTGCCCCTAGAATTTAATGGCAGATTTCGTTTAAGAAATTATATTAAATCTTTTGAAAAACCAAAATGAAGTGCTAAAGCTTTAAAGGGGTTGCAGAAAAATTTTGCAGTGGGGCAAGAGAGGGCTTTTAAAAAAAATAAACCTTTACTCACCTCCTTCTGTGCTCCCTGTGTCCCGCGTCTGAGCTGTACCCCTGTTTATTTACGTACAAGGGAGTACCAGGCAGTCATAAGTTGCCAGATTGGAGCTGTTGTTGCCCCTGTAAACAAAAAGGGGCGTGGCTCTGACACCGGGAGCCCCGGAGGAGGTGAGTAAAGGTTTAGTTTTATAAAGCCCTCCCCAGCCCACCTAATTCATTCTTCTAATAGTAGGACAACCCCTTTAGTTGTCCCTTGGAGATATGAGAAGATTTCAGCTCTGAAGCCTGCAGAATTATTGCAGCTATTATTAAATTTATAAAGTAGTTGTCGTACAATACAGGTTCATTAAAATTAAAATTGAGACATTTCTCACCTTTCTGTGTAAGAAACTTTTTCAAATGAAAAGCAACTAAAAAAAGTTTGTCGGAGAACCCAACACATTGGGGCTTAGATTATGCACCACGCACAACCCCTTGAAGGACGCCTTTTCCAAAAATAGAAACATGGCAGACAAATGTGCAGTGTATTAGCCAGTTCCAAGTTGGATCCCACCCATGAAATCCAGTCCTGATGATTACCTTCTAAAGAGTTCCAGATGGACAACCGCCGGGGCGATCTTCTGTACCACGTCAGCGATGAAATTAAACTTGTATCTCAGGCTATTAGGGTAATGCGAACCTTGAAAAAATATTTGTAAAGCTGTTAATAAAGCAAATAAATCTAAAAATAAAGACATTTGCAGGGAAAGTTCCATCATATCATAGGCCGATCTGGTTCATGAAATAGGTGCTGACTGATTTAGAGGATCTTTTCATCATAATGGACTGTTTGTCAAATGTATTCCTATATTTACAAAAAGTTGCTTAGTGGAGACCTTTGCTCCCTCCATTCTGGCCCCTCTAGGCTATAAAGCAATAACAAATTACTCATTGGGGGTCCCTGAACCAATAGTGTTTATCCAGTGTTGGTCTCAGGTTACTAATCCCCACCAAAATATATAATTCTGGGAGCCAAAATTCCAACAAATTGAGTTGTTTTTAGCTCACCCTATAGGCCCGTCATTGGGATAGACCCTGGTCCAACCACAGGATCCTCTAGAACTCTTGTAAAGGAGTAGGACCCTAACTTGATCAATGAGAAGTCAACTGTTCAAGCCACACCAATTGATGGAAAGGACCCCCATAATCCCCTTTACTTCCCACCAGCACAACATTTGTGATGTGGACTTCATGGGCTGCTGCCCTGCATTACGTAGAGTTGTGCAAAAAGATATTACTAGAAGGGTACATAGTTACTGACAGTAGTAATTGAAAAATACATTTATATTCCAGGATTGCAGCTGGACTGAGAGCTCTGGGATAGTTTCCTCACACTGCTGTGTTATAAGATCTCTGATTTCCAGAGCCTCTACTAGGAGAGTAGCAGTGCTGTGAGATTTCACACAAGAGTACATCAGAGTGCATCAAATCCAGCTACAATTGTGGAATATAAATGCATTTTTAGTCCAGTATTAGTTAACTGCAACTGAGTCTCTCTGATTGCCTTTATATATTCCACTCACTGCTAGTTGAGTGCTGGTTATATTATCTACTAGCTTGTTGGATTGTGCTTTTCTTGCTATCCTACTTTACTTCTAGTTTTCCAATTTTTTTGGCTATTGTTCACAGACTATCCCTTTGCATCCGCAATTTTGTGCCTCATCTCTGCGGTGACCCGGACCTCAGACCATGTCTTATCGTTTTCCATTTGTCTTGTTTCGTGTCTGCACAGTGACTTAGGAAGGGATTGCCTTTGTGGTTGTCCCCTATCACTTAGGATACGCAGAGGCAAGCAGGCAGGTGACAGTTAAGGGGCCTCAGTTTAGGGCTCACTGTCGTGTCTCTCTTGCCAGGGGCCCAGTCCCCATTATAGTCTCTTGGAGCAGAACATGTGCATATAGTCTTGGGTGCAAGCATTGAAAGGCCTTACCATTCCATAAACAGATACATTCCAAGATGAAGCAACACTCCCAAAAATATGTTTATTTCACCAAATGTAAACTTCAATATTTCCAATGGCTGAATATGCAAGAGGCTGAAATGTTGCAGTTGATATTTGGTGGAATAAAAGTGTTTTTTGGGAGTGCTGCTTCATCTTGGAATTTGTCTATCTATGTATTAATGTGTATGCAGTGAACACCCCCTAGTGGTGGCTATGGGTAGACAAAAAGCCAGTGTCCCAGCAGACACAAGGGACCATTGATGGGCCTTCTAGCACTACAAGTCCGATGCTACTATGGTACTGTAGGTTAGATTCTTAATTTTATTTCAGGAATAATCACTTCTTTGGTAGCAGAATATTGCGGAATGTATGTGGAATTGTATGGGGACTGCACAGTACTACTACTCTTATCCTGTATATATGGACACAGCACAGTACTACTACTCCTATCCTGTATATATGGGGACAGCACAGTACTACTACTCTTATCCTGTATATATGAACACAGCACAGTACTACTACTCCTGTCCTGTATATATGGGCACATCACAGTACTACTACTCCTATCCTGTATATATGGGCACAGCACAGTACTACTACTCCTATCCTGTATATATGGGCACAGCACAGTACTACTACTCTCATCCTGTATATATGGGCACAGCTCAGTACTACCACTCCTATCCTGTATATATGGACACAGCACAGTACTACTACTCCTATCCTGTAAATATGAGCACAGCACAGTACTACTACTCCTATCCTGTATATATGGACACAGCACAGTACTACTACTCTCATCCTGTATATATGGGCAAAGCTCAGTACTACTACTCCTATCCTGTATATATGAGCACAGCACAGTACTACTACTCTTATCCTGTATATATGGGCAAAGCACTGTACTACTACTCCTATCCTGTATATATGTGCACAGTACTACTGCAACTATGCTGTATATATGTGCACAAAACAGTACTACTATTCTTATCCTGTATACTGTATATGGGCACAGCACAGTACTACCTCTTTTATTCTGTAAATAAGGGCACAGTAGTGCTACTCTTGTCTTATAGATATGGGAACAGAATAGTACTACTAAACTTATACTATATATAAGGGCGCTGCAAGTACTACTACTCCTATCCTGTATATTTGGGTACAACACAGAACTACTTCTTATACTATCTTATCCTATATATATGGGCACAGCACAGTACTACTAGGTTTATCCTATATGTATGGACACAGCACAGTACTACTACTCCTATCCTGTATATATGGACACAGCACAGTACTACTACTCCTATCCTGTATATATGGGTATATCACAGTACTACTACTCTTATCCTGTATATATGAGCACAGCACAGTACTACTACTCTCATCCTGTATATATGGGCAAAGCTCAGTACTACTACTCCTATCCTGTATATATGAGCACAGCATAGTACTACTCCTATTCTGTATATATGGACACAGCACAGTACTACTACTCCTATCCTGTATATATGGACACAGCACAGTACTACTACTCCTATTCTGCATATATGAGCACAGCACAGTACTACTACTCCTATCCTGTATATATGGGCACAGCACAGTACTACTACTCCTATTGTGTATATATGGGCACAGCACAGTACCACTACTCCTATCCTGTATATATGGACACAGCACAGTACTACTACCCCTATCCTGTATATATAAACACAGCATAGTACTACTCCTATCCTGTATATATGATTACAGCACAGTACTACTACTCCTATCCTGTATATACGGACACAGTACGGTACTACTACTCCTATCCTGTATATATGGGCACAGTAGAGTACTACTACTCCTATCCTGTATATATGGGCACAGTAGAGTACTACTACTCCTATCCTGTATATATGGGCACACTACTCCTATCCTGTATATATAAGCACAGTATGGTACTACTACTCCTATCCTGTATATATGGGCACAGTAGAGTACTACTACTCCTATCCTGTATATATAAGCACAGTATGGTACTACTACTCCTATCCTGTATATATGGGCCCACTACTCCTATCCTGTATATATAAGCACAGTATGGTACTACTACTCCTATCCTGTATATATGGGCACAGTACAGTACTACTACTCCTATCCTGTATATATGGGCACAGCACAGTACTACTACTCCTATCCTGTATATATGGGCACAGCACAGTACTACTGCTCCTATCCTGTATATATGGGCACACTACTCCTATCCTGTATATATAAGCACAGTATGGTACTACTACTCTTATCCTGTATATATGGGCACAGTAGAGTACTACTACTCCTATCCTGTATATATAAGCACAGTAGAGTACTACTACTCCTATCCTGTATATATGGGCACAGCACAGTACTACTACTCCTATTCTGTATATATGGGCACAGTAGAGTACTACTACTCCTATCCTGTATATATGGGCACAGTACTACTACTCCTATCCTGTATATATGGGCACAGTAGAGTACTACTACTCCTATCCTGTATATGTGGGCACAGTACTACTACTCCTATCCTGTATATATGGGCACAGTACTACTACTCCTATCCTGTATATATGGGCACAGTAGAGTACTACTACTCCTATCCTGTATATATGGACACAGTTCAATTCTTTCATTGCTATTCTGCTTACACAGTATAATCACAGCACAGTACTATTACTCCTATCCTGTGATTACAGGCACTACACTGGTCCAGCCATCTCTCCCCAGCTCAGGAGAGACAGTTGTTAACATCACAGCCGGCTCGCTGAGCTGGGGAGAACCAAGGCAGTGAGCCGGCTCCCATCTCAGAGACCACCAGTGTGCAGCCTGTTAGATGCATGAGTTTAGGTGATGATGTCGTCATGCGTTTCCTGCGCCGCATCTCCAGAATCCCAGAGAAGGTTCCAAGGGAAGAGAAAAGAAGGTGCAGAGAGGAACAAGGTAAATATATATATTTTTTTTAACTCTTAGCTACTTTTGCCAGGAGCTTAATTTTTGAATTCATCCACAGCAATAGGTGACAACATTGCTGTGAATTTGCTGTGATGTTTGAGAGATGTGGTGCTGCAAATCCACACATAACACATGGGACACATGTATCTTAAGGGTGTATTCTTACCTGAATATCTGCCATATACATTTGTTCAATGAGAAGTTACCCGTGAAGATCATTTCCCATAAATGTAGCCATGTTGTCCATTAGAATTGCACTAGACCTCCTTGGATACAACCACCCCTGCTCCCTTCAAGCGGTGGACAGACATGCACTATGGAGGCCTGACCGCTCACCTCGGATTACGTCCGGGACTTGCTGTAACTCCCAGACATTTAATATATTAAAACCATTTGTTTCTTTGTGCAATCACTCCAGCAACAGTGGTCGTAACCAAAGACAACAATCTAGTTTCTAAAGGACCATATCACTACATTTATGGGAAATTATCCTCACACAGTTACATTTAATAACATCCAACTGAAGAAATGTATGTATATGGCAGATAAATTCAATTAAATGTAAATGTCCAGATAAAAATACCCCATTAAGTCAGGCTTTGTGTTTATTTATTTATTTTTTTTCTGCTGGTCAGATGTATCTTAATTGGTTTTCTAAATTAATACTTGTGGAGGGAAGGTCTTAAGTGAATTTAGCAACTTTTTACAACAAACCTCATAAAAACGGTCTCCATTGCTGTAAGCGGTTTTCTATGCCTGGCTCGAACGGTTATGGATGTGCGCCAAAATTAGCGACTTTTTGCTAATTTCACATCTGACTTGTGGTGATAACTCAGGGAACACAAAAGTGCACCGGAACAGGTATTTAGCAGGGGATTGTGTTGCACGTGATCTGATTTTGGCGCAGCTGGCTATCATGCAACAGAAATCGGGAGGCGTGTCGTCGAACGATCCAACGGATTCGGACTGAGTGCAGGATTTAAGATTCAAATTGTGTCGCAAGACAATGCACTTACATGCACCAGGAAGAAGAAGGTGAACTCCTGCGGACCTGAGCGGGGAAGCGACACATGCAGGATATCGGGCGCACAATCTTAGTGAATCGCGGCACAATTGCATTCAAGTCGGACAATACACTTCGGGTGAACTCCGTCGGCCCGGGTAAGTAAATGTGCCCCTATGTCTTTATAGTGGTCATACAATAGAGGCATGGGGCCTCTGAGGTATTATGATGTTCTGCAGCTGCTGAAGAGTGTATCATGAGGGTTTGCAGCAGCTGAAGTGTGTATAAGGAGATTTTGTAGATTATTCATAATTTTGTACATAATTCATTTAAAAGGAACCTATCAGCAGAAATTGGCCTAATAAACCACTACCAGTATGTTATCAAGCAGCTGAACACCTTCAAGATCATGTTTCTTTCATGGATTGGTGTGGTGGCAGCATCCAGAAAATCAACTTTGGAGTGAGATGGTAAAGTCAAGGAGGCGGAGAGTTCAGCACTGAAGTCAAGTTCTCCTGCCTCTGAACCCTGCACTCATGTGATTGACATCATGCATCAGACTTCAGGAGATCTGGTAAATGATGTCCCTGAATGCAGGACCATATTTGCAGTGAAGGAGGCAGGGAGAGCATGACTTTAGTTTTAAACTCTCCACCTCCTTGACTTTATATAACCAATTTACAAGTTGATTTCCTGGATGATGCCACCACACTGGGCCATGAAAGAAATATGATCTAGAAGCTGTTCAGCTTTGTGACAACATACTGGTAGTGATTTATTAGGACAATTTCTAAAGACAGGTTCCCTTTAAGCTTTATGATTTGGGGGTGGGGGGCACTTTTTTGAAATCTGCCCTGTTGTACGCATTTCCAAGAAATTGCCCTGCCTAGGTGCTACAGTGGGGCAGACGCTGGGAGTACTGGACACTGCGAGGTTGATGCTGCGACTATTGGCTACTTTTTGGGACCACTACTTTGGGTGCACTGTTACTAAATTGACTAAAGTGGGGATGCAGTTACTATATTGGCTACTGTTGGTACACTACTGTTGGGGCCCTGTTACTATATTAACAACTTTGGTAGCATAGTTACTATAATGTCTACTATGGGGACATAATAGTGATTTCTAGGTGAACTACAAAACACTTCTGTGCTGCAAAATTTTGGAGAGGCGAGTCATGGCTGGAAGACGCTGACATGACTGTCCAGGTAGAAGAATAAGAAGATGAAAGAAAATACTATGATGTCATCTGTGACTTGCTGTATTAATTATAAGCACAGCCCTACATGGAACTGCAGCAGCAGTACACAGCCATACATGTACAGTAGCTACAGTAGCAGTACACAGCCATACATGTAGCCACAGCAGCAGTAAAAAGCCATACATGGAGCTACAGCAGCAGTACACAGCCATACATGGAGCTACAGCTTCAGTAAAAAGCCATACATCCTATCCTGTATATATGGACACAGCACAATACTACTTCTTTTAACCTGTATATGTTTGTACAGCACAGTTCTACTACTCCTATCATGTATATATTTGTTCAGCACATTACTACTACTCCTATCCTGTATATATTAGCTCAGGACAGTACTACTACTACTCCTATCCTGTATGTATAAGCTCAGAACAGTACAACTACTACTCTTATCTTGTATATGTGGATACAGCACAGTATTATTACTACTCTTATCCTGTATATATGGATACAGCACAGTACTACTAATACTCTTATCCTGTATATATGGATACAGCACAGTACTACTACTACGCTTATACTGTAAATATGGATACAGCACAGTATTGTTACTACTCTTATCCTGTATATATGGATACAGCACAGTACTACTACTACTCTTATCCTGTATATATGGATACAGCCCAGTACTACTACTACTCTTATCCTGTATATATGGATACAGCACAGTACTACTACTAATCTTATCCTGTATATATGGATACAGCACAGTACTACTACTACTCTTATGCTGTATATATGGATATAGCACAGTACTACTACTACTCTTACCCTGTATATATGGATACAGCACAGTACTACTACTACTCTTACCCTGTATATATGGATACAGCACAGTGGTACTACTACTCTTACCCTGTATATATTGATACAGCACAGTACTACTACTACTCTTACCCTGTATATATGGATACAGCCCAGTACTACTACTACTCTTACCCTGTATATATGGATACAGCCCAGTACTATTACTACTCTTATCCTGTATATATGGATACAGCTACTCTTATAGTGTATATGTGGGCTCAGCACAGTACTACTATTTTTACCTGTATGTATGGATACAGCACAGTACTAATCCTCTTACCCTGTATATATGGATACAGCCCAGTATTACTACTACTCTTATCCTGTATATATGGATATAGCTACTCTTATAGTGTAGCAATACTACTATTTTTATCCTGTATGTATGGATACAGCACAGTACTAATCCTCTTATTCCGTGTATATCATATTCCCACCTTGTAACATTCCCGTGTTGCCCGCTGATATGTTTAAACAACACAAAATGTGAGGTCACATTTAGGTGTAATAAGGCAGGTTACCCCGTCTCACATACACGCTAAGAATCGGCACAGTACTGGGTCAGTGTTGCTGGGAGGCCGCTTCCCTTCTATCCCCCACATGTGTGCAGCCAGCATGTTCTCGCATGACACTGACTCACAAACACACACTCACAGGTATTTACCCTGCAGAAAGCTACCTGTCACCTCCAGCTACGACACACAACATCAACACATCTAGCTCCTGCGGCACCCTGTCTTACCAACACTTCCAAGAAGAGAGACCACCCACCCCCTATACAGAGGTACCTACATATAACACACTCCATAACCGGTGGCAATGATACAGGCGGTGATATAGGGGGAGTAACCTTAGATGCAGCAGCTGTGTCTCATCCTTAATGATCAGGGGGGCTAAAGGCCACACAGGTACACACCTGTATCATACATGTTAACTAGGCAAGAAACTGAAAGTAGGGCCAAAATTAGCAATTTAGTATTCTGCCACCTTCCGATAATACTTGATAATCCACTGCCCATCAAGCAGGGCCAATGCCAGCACTGGGCATAATAATAATAATAATAATAATAATAATAATAATTCTTTATTTATATAGCGCACACAGGTTACGCAGCGCTGCACAAGCATGTCAAATTGGTCCCTGTCCCCATGGGGCTCACAATCTAAACAACCTAACAGTATGTTTTTGAAGTGTGGGAGGAAAACGGAGTACCCGGAGGAAACCCACGCAAACACGGAGAGTACATACAAACTCTTTGCAGATGTTGACCTTGGTGGGCATACCTAGGCAAATGCCAGGGCCCATGGCTGCTGGGGGGCCCACATAAGGCTGTACATAAGGAATCCATGGGGGTGAGGGCGGTGTATATAAAACACCCATGAGGGGCTGATTGGAATGATAAACTAGGGAATAAATTAGGGAACAGGTGACAGTTATAGTTTCTGAATGTTTAATGAGTTCATTGCAAAGGGGCCCACTGAGGCTCTGTCGCCCAGGGGCCTACTGAAACCTGGAGCCATAAAATTCCAGCTATACAGACAGAATCAACCCCAAATATGACCACGACAATGCAGACCGCGCTAGGAAGCTGTTTATTCATACCTTTTGGGTTATATTCCCATATTGAAGCTTCTGGGAACGTGTCCTCACACTGCTGTACTCTGAGTTCTCTGCCTTTTCCACTACCCCCTCTCATTGGATGCAGTAGTATAGTATAACCAAAAGCCTGCTACAGATTTACCTCAAAGCAGAGGAGAGGGTCTTAGGACCAGCTCTATGTAGAGAGCTAAGAGCACAGCAGTGTGAGGACTCACAGTAGGTGGAGATCAATCATACTGTAGGAGGCTTAGATGGAAAATATGGCTGACAGTATATTTAGCGCTGGAGGAAGTGAAGCAATGAACCTCTTGGCTCCTGATGATTTGTCTAATATAGATTTTTTTGTGAGATGCCGACTGTCTCTTCCAGGGCCACGGCTTACATGATACTTTGCATTAATGGTGTACTGTCATGTGTGTCACATCAGGACTGTGTAATGCTGAAAAATATGTTTTTGCAACATTTTAGTTGTCCAGGATGGGAAAAACATGGCTAATTTCTTCCAAAAACAGTACCACACCCACCTATAGGTTGTATGGACCCAGTCACCTTAATAGAGATGAGCTGTAATAGTAGGCACAACCCTCGGACAGGTGGGGCGCTGTTTTTGTGTACCTGCACGCCATTAAAGGGGTTGTTCGGGGGGTTGAAAAACATTGCCACTTTCTTCCAAAATCAGCACCACAAGTGACCATGCTTTGTAGCTATGCAGCTAGGTTGTAATACCGGCACAAACCATAGTCAGGTGTGGCACTGTTTTTTGTAAAAAAGAAGCTGTGTTTTTCAACTTCTGAACAACCCCTTTAATTTTTATGGCATTTCAGGTCCTACTATCCTGTAAGCCATCCCATGAATCTTATAATAGAGAGGAGAACAGACTGAGGGTCACATTAAGGAATTTTGGCCCACGTTCACACCAGTTTCTGGGTAACCCAGTAGTCTGACCTATAGTGGTCCTATGAAAAGGGGGTAAGGACCTTTTGTGAGAAAAATCCCTTTAATTATCCTTTCTTGTGTTAGAGACTTGTCTAGAGGGGCCCTCTGCTGCTAACTTTCTTAAAGGGATCTGTGAGTCTATACTGAGGGACCCATAGGTCTTTTCTTGTGTGTATCTAAATGACGCAGACTCACAGGGTGTCTACTGGACTGTAAAACAAACCCATAGGGACTTTGTATGTAACATTAAGTAGTACATGGCCATAAGTCCTTCTAAATGTATAAAAGTCTTTGTTACCTATAGCAACCAATCACAACACAGCTTTCATGTTCCAAGCACATAATATGGAAAGAAAGCTGTGCTGCGATTGGTTAGTTTTGGCAATAAAGATGCTTTTCTTTTAGACAGTCTTCAAATTCATCCTTGACATATAAGATAAACCCCTCTGCCCACTGTGACCTCTGGTGAAGCTCTATGGATTCTCCCAGGCCGCAAAGATCAGCTGTAAAGTGTCTGTAATGAAGCTTTATGGATAATCCTTGTTCCCATGAAAGCACAAAACTTTGAAAATCCAATTGTCACTGGGACAAAAATATTTTTTTTTCTACAATTATAATTATAGAATATGCCTGTTTCGATTTACATACAGATTCAACTTAAGTACAAACCTAAAGAGGCTATCTTTACTACCTGTGCGTGTATATATATATATATACAGGCGGTCCCCTACTTAAGGACACCCGACTTACAGACAACCCATAGTTACAGACGGACCCCTCTGCCCACTGTGACCTCTGGTGAAGCTCTCTGGATGCTTTAAAATAGTCCCAGATTGCAATAATCAGCTTAAAATTGTCTGCAATGAAGCTTTATTGATAATTCTTGGTCCTATTACAGCAAAAAAATGTGAAACTCCAATTGTCACTGGGGCAAAAAAAAAAAATTGTCGGGAACTACAATGATAAAATATACAGTTTCGACTTACATACAAATTCAACTTAAGAACAAACCTACAGTCCCTATCTTGTATGTAACCCGGGGACTGCCTGTATATATATATATATATATATATATATATATATATATATATATATATATATATACAGGTATTAAAAATTTTTTTATATATATATATATATATATATATATATATATCTTTACTACCTGTGTGTATATATATGTGTGTGTATATATATCTCTACAACATGTGTACATAATGGGGGTCATTTACTAAGGGCCCTATTTGCGTTTTCCCGACGTGTTACCCGAATATTTCCAATTTGCGTGGATTTTCCCTGAATTGCCCCGGGATTTTGGCGCACGAGATCGGTTTGTGGCGCATCGGCGCTGGCATGCACACGACGGTAATCGGGGGGGGCGTGGCCGAACGGTAACGCAACGGATTCTGAAAAAACAGCCGCATTTAGAAAAAAAAAATTGGTCGCATGGGCCATACTCGCATGCACCACGATGAAGACGATGAACTCCGGGGCACCCTGGCGGACTTTGGCGCAGCAGCGCCACCTGGTGGACATCGGGCGCAGGACCTTCATGAATCGCCGGAAGACCCGAACGCTCGTCAGAGAAGCTGCCACTGGAACGCGAATGGACCGGGTAAGTAAATGTGCCCCAATATGTGTATATATATCTTTACTACCTGTCGGTAGTAAATCGGGATCAATTATTCCCCCCTGAACCTTTAGGTTTTAATAAAATGACCAGGACATTGCATATATACTCTACATACAACCATAATACAATCCAGAAGAACAACTTTCAGTGTATTTTACTCTATTTCACTCTAGGCTAAAAGGCGTCTATAATACAAAAAAAGATGTAGCAGAGCCGAGTTGAGATCTGACAATTTTAGATTTGCAGCTTTCCAGAGCAATGAAACCTAAAACCCCATTTTCTTACCGGGTGTGATGGACCTGATAGCTCTGCTACCGCTGCTTTTATAGGCCATAGAAGTAAAACTCATTCATCTCCTCTGGCCTGAAGATGTAGAAGGGTCAATGTGGTTATACAAGTCTTAGTAAATATAATCCTTAACTATTACTGAGCGCTCATTTACAAACCAATTTGGCTCTGCTACATCAATAACCCAGAGTAGATGGATGTGTTATACTATCACATGTGGAGATTATGTATAAGATTACATATCATTATTATATTTTTGTATACTAAGTGAATATATATATAACAAATTAGGACCCAAATTATATGTATGAAAAAGGATACTATAAGAGGTATCTCAAAACCTGCTAAAGATGGACTGGGGTATTGTGATGGGGGCACTTATATAACTTTTTAAAACTATGAGGTCCATCCCTATAAGCAGAGCATCTTCTTAAATCCTTATATTGATCTTCTCTCTTTATATTGAACTAAGGCCGACTCATATTGGATATGCTTGATTACATTACACCATATTGAATGCCTGGCCACCATGTGTCTTACTGGCCATTTCATCCCTGACATTTTTATTGCCACAAAGGTCCACCACATATGCTCAATACTAGCTTCTTCTCCACAATCTATATGACAATCGCAGATAATTCCGAGTTATATGGCTCAGGGAACAGTAAATGGAACCTAGTGAAATAGTTGTTCAATATGACGTACCAGAAAAAGGTCCCCCCTAAACCTTCTCCCTACTCATCATTGTATGTAACTTCTCTCCATCTACCAGAACATTCAATACTCTACATATCAAAGAGAATCCTTTGGTGTTCCCAAAAAACAACCCGGAATGGAAGATGGGAACTTACTAACAGAGGTCTTCAATCTATAGATCTCTCTGTCTGTGGCCACAAAATAGTCAGAGAAGAACTAGTGTAGCGACTTACCTTACTTGCCCAACTGGTCACCCTCCCACAGCTCCTTACCAGTATCACAGGGCCCCTTCTGGATGTGAATGGCAGGTGGAGAATTCTGCAGTCTTGCCCGTCTGTTCTCAGCTTTCAGGTGGCACAGGTTCCGGTAGGTCTTCCCATCACTCCCACACACTGGTTCACTGGTACTACAGACACACACTCCTATTCTTCTCCTGGCAGCACCTCCAGGTAGGACACATTCCAGACCTTCTCCACATGGAGATCCCCCACGATGACCACAGGACTCTCCCTCACCTGCCCCGCATACTGGACAGCAACCGCATGAGTCTCTCACTTCCCCCGCCTGGCAGGGCGACTGTGGACGAGGGCATCGAGATAACTCACACACTCTTGGGCAGCTAGATGCCTGGCGACGAGAAATACGTGGGACGGCAGATGCAACGAGGGAGAGAAGACATAAAGAGCTCAATGTCCATAGAGGAGACATCTTCTTAGACCTAAGCAGTGGAGATCACCTCATCCACCTAAAACCCTCTTCTTGGATCCTATATTTGTAGACCCAACTCATACACTAAGTCTCTATCCTGAAACCCAAAATCTGAATCTAAATTTTGGACACCAGTGGTGAAAATCTTTCAGTTTTGTCCTTGGTGGTAAAGCCTATCTTCACTTGAAAGATCTCTACCGGTTAAAAATAAGACTTGATGGATCTTATGGGGCTTTCTTCAACCTTACAATATCTGAGGTCTGTAGCAGTCATCTACCTATAAATCTCCATTATTATCCAGCAGGAGAATGTTCCTGTGTAAAAAGTTGCAATCTATGTCCTCGCTAGGTCTTCTCTTTTCTCCAGTGCCCCTTTTCTCTCCCAGCTACAGATAAACCAGCAATATCCAGGCATTCGTGACAAACCCCCCTGTGCTCCAGCCCCAGGACATGTAATCTAGCAGTAGACCCGCTTCTGTGCCTTGTCTCCTCTCCTCATAGTCGGCTATGTGAGTTGAGCTGGAATCATTGGCTGAGTCTTCTAGTTAGGTGATGTTATTTCCATCTAGTCCCACCTCAGAAAGAAGCCAGCCCCCAAATTCCTGCCTCCATCGTCCCATCTCCAGCATCACGCTGCAAGTGTCACAAGTGACTACAGCAAGAAGAAATTGTGAGGGTCTGCCAAATGTCACCTAAAATTTGTGAATTTAACAACTATTTATAAAAGTATATATATATATATATATATATATATATATATATATATATATATATATATATTTATTTGCTGTAGCTGTAGCGTTGTCCAGGATAGTAAATAACTGCTCTTAGCTATAACAAAATAGAAAGGGTTAACAAAAACTATTTTATATGTCTCTATCTCTCTCTGACTGTCTCTCCCTTACTGTCTTTGTGTCTCTGACTGACTGTCTCTGTCTGTCTCTAACTGTCTCTGTGAAAATTTCTGTCTCCAAGTGTTTCTGTCTGTGTTGATCTGACTGTCTCTGTCTCCATCTGTCTCTGACCATCTATATCAATGACAGTCTCTGACCAACTATGTCTCTAAATGTCTTTGGCCGTCTCTGTCTGTCTGTGATGTCTCTCTCTCTCTGACTGTCTCTGACTGTTTCTGTCTCTGAGTGTCTCTGACTATATCTGTCTGTCTCTGACTCCGGTTTTCTGTTACTGTCTCTGTCTCCAACTGTCTCTGTCTGTCTCTGACTGTCTCTGTCTGTCCCGAACTGTCTCTGTCTGTCCCTGACTATCTCTGTATATCTCTGACTTTCTCTATTTGTCGCTGACTGTCTCTGATTCCGGATTTCTCTGTCTCTGATTGTTTTTTGACTGTCTCTGACTATCTCTGTCTGTCTCTGACTGTCTCTGTCTGTCCCTGACTATCTTTGTCCATCTCTGTCTGTTGCTGACTCCTGTTTTCTCTGACTGTCTCTGTCTTTCTCTGACTCCAGTTACCTCTGTCTGTCTCTGACTGTAACTTTGTCTGTGAGGAAATTTATCAGAAATGTCTGAGAGAAGAATTGTTCTAGTTTCCCATGGCAACAGCTCAAGTTTGATTTTCCCACAGCTGTTTATGAAATTACAGTTGATATCTGATTTCCATGTGCAACTGGAACAGTTTTACCTCAGATATTTCGGATGAATCTCCCCTATCTCTCTATCCCTATTCATCTTACCTCACACATAAGCGTCTTATACTCATTGCCTATAGTAACCAATCACAACTCAGAGCTCATATTAATGACCTGTGGCAGAACAGCAACCAATCACGGCTCAGATCTCATATTAATGACTTGTGGCAGAACAGCAACCAATCAGGGCTCAGCTTCCAGCTGCCACAGCAGCAGTCGCAGACAATGGCTATTGTAAATGGGGGTTAAAGAGAACCCGTCAGGCAAAATAACCCCCTAAACTAAATATATTTTCATAAACTGCCATTAAAAGGCATTGCCTCTATCTCTTCATTGTCCCTCTACATGCCTACAAACCTAAGCAATGAGGTCCTAAAGCTGTATGCAAATGACCTGTGAAATGTCCAATGAGTCATTAGCATATTCAAGCTGTCCAGCTTATTCATGAGTGGGAGGCACAGCCACACCCCCAGTGCTTGAGTGACAGCCTGTATAATGATGTGAGGTATGATGGTGTAAGGGCTCCTCCATGTGCTTCCTGGTGCTGGCACCCCCTGCAGCCTGTGTGTATAGGAGAGATACAACAGTTCCAGGCAGCCATGTTATAGCAGAACATGTCAGGTACTTGTGTAGCTGATGTCACACATGTGTATTAGGAGGATGCAGCATGTCAGCAGATGCAGCACAGACACTAGCAATGCTTTACTATACATTACACACAGACATGAGCAGGGGGAGGAAAGGGGAGGGGTAACAGGGGTGACATCACTACCTCTGACCATGTGACCAGCCTCATTTACATAATAAAGAAAAGATGTTTTTACAATGGATTTTGAAAGCGCGGGGTGTCACAGATAGCGGCTGTGCAAAATTCAGTGATTGTAAAGCGCAGGTTCCTTTAGCAGACATACATACACACACACACACATACACTCAGCTTTATATATTAGATAAAAGTACCGTATATACTTGTGTATAAGCCGAGTTTTTCAGCACAAAAAATGTGCTGAAAAATGTCCCCTCGGCTTATACACGAGTCTTAACCCACTTAAAAAATTAAAAATAACCCACTTTAGAAAAAATAAACTTATATACTCACCCTCCCATGTCAGCGCAGCTCCCCAATGTCGGCGCGTCCCATCTTATTTCTTCTCCGTGGCTCTTCTTCTTTCTTCTGTCATGGACGCGGCCATGTTTTCTTCCTGGCCGTCGCATACTATGACGTCAGCAGCAGCCGCGTCATAGTATGTGCCTGCTGGAAGAAAACATGGCCGCGTCCATGACAGAAGACAGGAGACAGAAGAAGAGCCGTGGGGAAGAAAGAAGACGGGTAGCGCCGACATCGGATGGTGAGAATATAAGTTTTTAAGTGCTGGGGAGGCACTTTTTGTTTCTTTGATACAGGCTTTATATTTGGGGCAGGGGTTGGCAGGCTGTATACTACTAGAGGCTGGCAGACTTTATGCTACATGGGGGCTGGCAGGCTGTATACTACATAGGGGCAGGCTGGCTGTATGCTACTGGGGGCATGCTGGCTGTATACTACATGGGGGCTGACAGGCTGTATACTACATGGGGGCTGGCTGGCTGTATACTACTGGGGGCAGGCTTGCTGTATACCACTGGGGGCTGGCAGGCTGTATACTACTGGGGGCTGGCAGGCTGTTTACTACTGGGGCAGGCTGTCTGTATACCACTGGGGGCAGTCTGGCTGTACACTACTGGGGCAGGCTGGCTGTATACTACATGGGAGCAGGCTGGCTGTATACTACTGGGGGCAGGCTGGCTGTATGCTACTAGGGGCTGGCTAGCTGTATACTACAGGGGGCTGGTGGCTGTATACTACTGGGGGCTGGCAGGCTGTATACTACTGGGTGCTGGCAGGCTGTATACTACTGGGAGCTGGCTAGCTATATACTACTGTGGACTGGCTGGCTATATACTACGGGGGCTATGACCAATACATTTCCCACCCTCAACATACTCGAGTCAATAGTTTTTCCCAGTTTTTGGTGGTAAAATTAGGGGTCTCGGCTTATACTCGGGTCGGCTTATACTCAAGTATATTCGGTAGATATTATTTAACAACTACCCAGTTTATTGATATAAAGTAAATTACCTGCATTTAGAGGTCCATTTGCAAGTAGGAGTCATCTGTAAGTCAGGTGTTCTTAAGTTGGGTACTGCCTGTACTGCAAATGTATTGGACACTGAAAGAAAATAGTGTTGGATATGTTTGATAAATTTGCATATGGATGTCAGGCAATATTTGCATGTACTGTAGCTGTATGTTGGGCCCCAACACGAATTTATTAAAGACCCCAGTTTTCTGTCGCATGCGGTTGCACTATACCCAACGCTACACAAAATTGTGCACGGAAAGGGTTGTTCCACTACAGAGTCGGACATGGTGCAGTTTGCACTGTTTTCGATAAATGTGGGCCATTTGTGACACCAAATTTGGGTTTTTTCTTTCAGTAAATTAAGGACATTTTGCTATTTCTTCGTGGCAGGTTGTGTCATCAACTCCATTAAAATTGCAGAAAAATAAAGCGAAATGGATAGAAGAATGCTGAAATCTGTGATATTTTCTATTGGAATCTTGGTGGCTTTGTTCCCTTTTATCCAAAAGCGGTTCAGATGGTCCTTTGTTTAATATAAGTTTACCCCTACCCTCATCCACGGCAATAGGGTCAGTACACTTTGAGCTGTCATTTATTTATTAAATCACAACATATCATGCCTTATTCGCATATCTACTTTATGGGAGGGGCTTACAATTTCCAAAGCAATGTCCACGTGTGTCAGGTATTTGCATATTTATTCATACTGACCCTGTTGGCCTGCATGAGGGTAGGAGTAAACTAGTAGGGCCATGATGTCAGAGGGTCACCAACAAGTCATTTTTCTTGAGCATTACAACATAATACAATATAACAAAACTTTATTAAAAGCTTTGTACAGGCAATCCGAGCATTAAAAAACATAACATATTGGTCAGCAGACATAGATATATTAGTGGGGGGAGGTGAGTAACAGATCTTAGGATTAGTTAGATCAGAGTCGGCTCCAGGTTTTAGTAGCCCCCTGGGCAACAGTGGCTCACGGGGCCCCTTTGCAGTGAACTCACATGGTGGTATTACTAATTCATAAACTAAAACAGTGTTCTGTTCTCATGGTTATTCTATATAAGCAGCCCTCAACCTTATGCACAGCCTTATATGGGTCCCCCCGGTAGCCCTGGGCCCCGGCACTTGCCCACGTATGCCCAGTTCTGGCACCTGCCCTGAGTTAGATGTAAGATGCTCCTTGTACATTGTGAGGTCTATGGTAAGATTTTTGTCAGTGTCCACCCACAGGTTTTATAGGACATATTTGGTGGATTGTCCCTCCTACAATATCACAACTTTGATCAGCATAGTAATATTTTGTGCGCACAAGTCGGCTACAAGCCTTGAAATTCTATTGCCTTCAGCATCAACTTCTTTACTGGGGTTTCCTGAGGCGAGAAAAAAAAATCCAGATTACATAGTTTAGTACATTCCTTACCGAATAACTGCGCTTATCCACAAATGTCATTTTCAGAGCAGGTGATAGGAAATTCTACCTGAGGCGCGGCTCGTCCTATAGGTGTATAGTGACTGTAAGTAGCTGAGGCTCCCACTACAAGGTCTCCTATGTGATACATTGACTCAAATAATTTAGCCCTGAACGAAAAGGGTGAATTTCATATACTAGGAGGAGATTCCTAGAACAAAGGGAAATGTACTTCATCTAGTCATATGCTGTTATAATTGTCAGCTTTCCATAACAAATTCCACATTAATTGATTATGTTTGGAGAAAAAATGGTCGTATTACCAGAGGGAAAATAATGAGTCATGTAGAGTGTGGGGGTCTGTGGTAAATCATGAGAACGGGGGTCCGATGGGGTTCATCACGCCCAAGATAAGCGCCTTAAAAGCTGGAAGTTGGGTTTCATGATAGATGTGATGGTCTATTGTCTACACCATAATTCTCTAAAACAAGTCCTTTGAGAAAGTCAGAGACATACAGAGATAGTCAGGGATAGACAGAGACAGTAAGGGACAGACAGAGACAGTTGGAGACAGAGACAGTCAGAGATGGAGACAGTAACAAAAAAAACGGAGTCAGAGAGAGACAGATATAGTCAGAGACACTGGGGGTCATTTACTAAGGGCCCGAATTGCGTTTCTCCATCGGGTTTCCCGAATATTACCGTTTTGCACCGAATTGCCCCGGGTTTTTGGCGCATGCGATTGGATTGTGACGCATCGGCGCCGGCTTACACGCGATGGAAATCGGGGGGCGTGGGCATCCGAAAACCCGACAGATTCGGAAAAACCGCCGTATTTTAAAAAAAAAAGTGTCACTCGACACGCACTTACCTGCACCCAGGAATAGCTTGGTGAACTCCAGTGAACTCCGATGGACTTCAGCACAGCAGCGACACCTGGTGGACATTGGGCGCACTACCTTAGTTAATCGCCGAATCAGTGTCGGAGAATCCGCCGCTGGATCGCGAATGGACTGGGTAAGTAGATCTGCACCACTGTTTTGAACAGGGTGTCAGGCTCTGCATTTTCAACAGAGGTTGAGTGTGATGAAGATAATCTCATGGAAGTTGATGCAGTTGAAGTCTGCCATGTTATTAACCAATACCTAAATTTTGTGCACTGCACTCCCTGGCACCTACTTGCACCTGAGGAAGTTGTAGATGGAACACGTCTTCTCCATGCAACACCAGCTCCAACACCAGCAGCACCAACAGCCATGTCCCTGTCCCTGTCCCTTAATTCCTGCTTTCCTCATTTTAAACATCTGCAGTTCTTCATGCCGCACTTTAGGATGTTCACACTTTGGCAAATTAATGTTATTGTTCGTATGATGAAAAATAATACCCCTTTAACGCTGACACTGCAATGTAGGAATATCCAGATTCAGGTAAAGAAAATCTTCTGTCTGGAATCTACTTTTCTTAGTAGATCCAGAGGTTTGCCTCATATTTTATAATTTATTGGAAAGCTGCCTATAGGTTTATAAGAATTATATGCCAATTACCTGCAGATGCTACTTGGGGCATGTAGTAGCCTCTGTAAACCCCTGAGGCTGAGGGTAATCCATGCCCCCAAGTAGCCCTGCACATCCGCCTACTTGCATGTCCATGCCATTTGTAAACACGGTGGCATGGGCGCAGGGGATACTAATGCTTTTCGGCTCAGTGAAGCCGGCAGGGAATCTGGAGCTCCTGTGCCTGCATGGGTCTGCACGCAAGGAGGCGCCTGGAGCTTACAGAGGCTACTCCATGCCGCAAGTAACCTCTGCAGGTGATTGGAATACAAATATAACAAAGTTTTTTAAACCTATAGGCAACTTTCCAATAATTTATAAAACGTGTTCAAGGATAAGGCAAACATCGGAAATCTACCTTTGGATCTACTAAGAAAAGTAGATTCCGGACAGTAGATTTCCATTAATACTGACACTGAATGTAGGAATATACGGATGCAGTATCCGTATCTGTGGCCCACAGTCTGCTCTCCCCATCTTCCCACCAGCCCGCAAAGGGCAATTATTAAATTATTACACCTAAACACCTCTTTTCCTCGCTGTCCCTACCTGTCTCCTCTACCGGTATTGGTACCGGGAAATGTTACCCTGCCTCTTAAGCAGCAGGGGAGTCAGTGTCATCCTAAGGCACGCTCGTAGCAATAAACTTTTTTCACTGAGGCTCCAAAAATTTTGGTTCAGTTCTTTAAATGGCGTTTCTGATGTCCAAACCAGGAGTGGAGAGAAAAATGGGAGGCAAAGCTTCTCTCAATAATATCTTCTCACCCATTATGATCCATATCTGTATTTGGCTTCAGAAAGGGAAGAATAAAACATCCCTGGATTGGATTTACATATATATGCTTTTGGTGTGAGGGACTATTTCTTTTACAACTGGGTCACACATCCCATCTGGCCAATAGCAGCCAGGTCCATACATGCCAGGGGCTGAAATCTTTTCCCCATTACCAAACGCCGAACTCAAAGTTCAAACATCTGGATGATGTTTGTCTTCAAGTTTGGAGACCCAAATTTGCTATGTTCAGCACAGTCCAAAACTATGGAGTTCCGGACCTGTCATCACTAATTAAGATATTTATTTGAAGGTAATTTTGGACCTAAAACTTACATTATGGCCACTAAACACTGTGCATGACTGTGTCACTTTTCCGCACTCCACTAGCTGATTTTTTGAGCTTCCAGAAAACTGGCCCCCAACCCAAGAGCAAATGATTGACCTAGGTTCATAAGCATCCTAAGGGTATGAACCCCTGATGAGGGGGTCATATGAGTCATGATACAGGACCTCAAGTCCAATGTAGGTGCATAGCTGAACTAAATGTGGATTAAGAATGTGAATGAATTTCTCGCCTGGGGAGCAGGTGTGGATGAAGGGTGCATCTAACATCTGCCTCAGACTTTCGGTCTCCTTGGAGAATGAAGTCAAACAATATTTCAAAAAGGAAAGCGGAATTTCTTACCTGCATCCTAGGGCAAAATCATAAAAGAGGGCCCCACCATGTGTCACTTATATTATTAGGGTATATCTTTGGGCATCCCACTAAATAACGTTCCTGGCCTCATTACTGATCCACCCATCAGAATTTCTCCATAAATGGCCGATCTATAGAGAATAGGGATCATCTAGAACATCTGCAGCAATGTAGAGGAACAACACGTCTTGGTACTTGGGTCAAAGCTGGCAAAACGAACCTTAGTGTTTATTCCACACTTATCATCACCTGTCCCACTTTTGGGCATGGTCCACATTAACTAAAGCCTTTCTATGCCCATAGAGGTAATTTTGGATTGTCTCCAAAAAAAACCCACAGGACTGTTGGCATGATATGCTCTATCATGGCCGCCTTCAGTGGTTTAGGTGGTCCCGGAACAATCTCCTTGATTAGAAGTCTGATAATTGCTATTAGTGGTTCTTTTTGGAACTCTTTTAATTCTTTCAAAAATTTTTTGCTTGGGTTTACAACAATTTACACAGTGGCCTCCCCTGTTCCTGATCATCACTGGTTTGATGTCATACCAGACGCAGCCTACAGACAGCTGAGGCGCTATTACTGAAAGATATCATTTGGCTGGATATGTGTATTCAGTTCTAGGTTCCAAAACAACAAGACTTGGTTTTTTTCATTGAATTTTCTTATATTCAGACAAAAAATTTTGTTTCTTCTCTGTATTTCAATTCATTAGGCTGAAGCCTGGCAGAGATTGGGTTAACAGGTGATAAGACGTCTCATACCAGTAAAACATCTGCCTATAACATCTCCTGGAAGGGATTCTCTAAGGATGCGGCCTAGCCGCGGGGGACACTTTTATCAGGACATTGAAATCTAAAAGATTTTTTCTTCTTTCTTTCTTTATATCTCTGGAAGTAAACAAGATTTTTAACCACTTCCAAGTCAAATTGAACGTCTTCTATATGGGAAAGTTATTCATTGATTCATTTAGGCCTCATTCATGCGGCCGCAGTGGGGGCTGTGATCTGGTCATATGATTTGCAAACAGATCACGTTCCCCATCAATTTTAATGGTTCCCGATCATGGCGCAGTGAGCATGCAGAGCATCACCGCACCGAGACCGCGTCGGGCGGCCACTCTTCTGTCTATGGAAGAGGGGGGACGAGCGCTCACCCCCCCCCCCTTCTCCTCCAGGCCCTGTGCCCCCCCAGGATCCGTTCTGGGTGAGCACATGTCCGTGTAAATGAGGCCTTACCCAGTTCCTTACTTAGGAAACCCCTCAGCCATATCAAAAGCATCAATACATAAGAATTAATACAACACAGCTCCCTGGGTGTTGGGGTCTCTCCTCTCTATAACTCCACGGGTGCTGGGGTCCCTCCCCTCAATAGCTCCCTGGGTGCTGGGGTCCCTCCCCTCAATAGCTCCCTGGGTGCTGGGGTCCCTCCCCTCAATAGCTCCCTGGGTGCTGGGGTCACTCCACTGTATAGCTCCCCAGGTGCCGGGGTCTCTCCCCTCTATGGCACCCTGGGTGCTGGGGTCTCTCCCATCTATGGCACCCTGGGTGCCGGGGTCTCTCCCCGCCAAAAGCTCCCTGGGTGCTGGGGTCTCTCCCCTCAATAGCTCCCCAGGTGCCGGGGTCTCTCCCCTCTATAACTCCCTGGGTGCTGGGGTCTCTCCTCTCTATAACTCCCTGGGTGCTGGGGTCTCTCCCCTCTATGGCACCCTGGGTGCTGGGGTCTCTCCCCTCTATAGCTCCCTGGGCGCTGGGGTCACTCCCCTCCATAGCTCCCTGGGTGCTGGGGTCTCTCCTCTCTATAACTCCCTGGGTGCTGGGGTCTCTCCCATCTATAACTCCCTGGGTGCCGGGGTCTCTCCCCTCTATAGCTCCCTGGGTGCTGGGGTCTCTCCCCTCTATAGCTCCCTGGGTGCTGGGGTCACTCCCCTCCATAGCTCCCCGGGTGCTGGGGTCTCTCCCCTCTATAGCTCCCTGGGTGCTGGGGTCTCTCCCCTCTATAGCTCCCTGGGTGCTGGGGTCTCTCCCCTCTATAGCTCCCTGGGTGCTGGGGTCTCTCCTCTCTATAACTCCCTGGGTGCTGGGGTCTCTCCCCTCTATGGCACCCTGGGTGCTGGGGTCTCTCCCCTCTATAGCTCCCTGGGCGCTGGGGTCACTCCCCTCCATAGCTCCCTGGGTGCTGGGGTCTCTCCTCTCTATAACTCCCTGGGTGCTGGGGTCTCTCCCATCTATAACTCCCTGGGTGCCGGGGTCTCTCCCCTCTATAGCTCCCTGGGTGCTGGGGTCTCTCCCCTCTATAGCTCCCTGGGTGCTGGGGTCACTCCCCTCCATAGCTCCCCGGGTGCTGGGGTCTCTCCCCTCTATAGCTCCCTGGGTGCTGGGGTCTCTCCCCTCTATAGCTCCCTGGGTGCTGGGGTCTCTCCCCTCTATAGCTCCCTGGTTGCTGGGGTCTCTCCCCTCTATAGCTCCCTGGGTGCTGGGGTCTCTCCCCTCTATAGCTCCCTGGGTGCTGGGGTCTCTCCCCTCTATAGCTCCCCGGGTGCTGGGGTCTCTCCCCTCTATAGCTCCCTGGGTGCTGGGGTCACTCCCCTCCAAAGCTCCCCGGGTGCTGGGGTCTCTCCCCTCTATAGCTCCCTGGGTGCTGGGGTCTCTCCCCTCTACAGCTCCCTGGGTGCTGGGGTCTCTCCCCTCTATAGCTCCCTGGGTGCTGGGGTCTCTCCCCTCTATGGCACCCTGGGTGCTGGAGTCACTCCCCTCCGTAGCTCCCTGGGTGCTGGAGTCTCTCCCCTCTATAGCTCCCTGGGTGCTGGGGTCTCTCCCCTCTATGGCTCTTGAGTGCTGGGGTCTCTCCCCTCTTAGATCCCTGGGTGCTGGGGTTTCTCTTTTTGTATGTGAAGCAGGGCTGAACTCAATAACTACTCCCAGAAATAAACATGGCGTCTTCTCAGGCAGTGCCCTCACACAATAACGTTACCACTCTTCCTCCTCTCACTCACAGCTCTACTACCTCCTCACAGGACCTCTCCTCAGCTGCTCCTCACCTCACTCTGACTAACTCCAGACCCAACAAAAGACTGAACTACCACCAACAGTTGGTTTTAGTGGTTGGAATAACTATTCCCACTTTCTGGACCCAGCCAATTAGGATGTGGTACCCATCCATCCAGATCTCAACAGCTTGTAGTAATAGTAAACAAACCCTAGGGGTCAACCTTACACCCTAGGGCAGCGATGGCGAACCTATGGCACGCGTGCCAGAGAGGGCACGCAGAGCCCTCACTGCTGGCACGCGGGTCCTTTGAATTTAACTCAGCTTTAAGCAGTATCGGAGCCGCGTTCCGATACTGCTAAAAGCCATGACAGAGCAGGGCGCTGACGCTGCCTGCTCTGTCTGATCACTACAGCGCACAGGACAGTAAGCGTCCCAGTGATGGCAGCGTAATTATGTCATTACGCTGCCAGCGTTGGGCACCTTACTCTGTGTGCAGAACAGAAGAAGCCGGAGGAACGCGGAGTCTGAGGTAAGTTTATTTTTTTTATTCGGGGCATAATATACCAGCAGGAGGGATGATTTCCTGCTCGCTCCCGCCCCTCCCCTAAACTCCGCCCGCAAGCCGCAAAACTACCAGCACAAACTGCGCCTGCAACCACAAGCCCTCCCCCCGCCCGGACCCCAGCCTGCTATCGCAAACCCACTATTGCGAACCACCATGCCAGCTACCACAAACCCCACCACGGGCCAAACCTCGCCCGCTACCGCAACCGACTCCGACCGCTACCAAACGGCCCCCCGCCCGGAATCCACCCGCTAGACACCCCCCCCCCCGGCCGGACTCCGCCCACTACTGCAATTCGCCCGCCCGAACTCCGGCCGCTATCGCTACCCCCCCCCCACCCCAACTCCGGTCACTGCAACCCCCCCATCACCCCCTCCCCTGGAACTCATGCCTCATAAACCCACTGCCCAGATCTCCAGATGCCCCCAACCCCTCCCCCCCCGCAGCCCTAACTTTGGCCACCCGCCCTCTGCCCATCTACCCAACCGACCCCTCCCCCTCCCCCCCCTCTGGAACACCAGACACCTGAACTTTTGCACGGCCGCCACCTTGGACAACCAAATAGCAAGTAATATATGTATTTCTATGTTTGTATGTATGTATATACATATTATATTATATATTTATATGTGCATTTATATATAGCGGTGTGAGGGCTTATTTTTTGCGTTATTTATTATTCCATGTCGTGTACTAGGAAGCTGGAAAAAAAATGGTGAAGATGGCGGAAAAAAAAAATTGGAACGCTGTCTTGTGAGATTAGATTTTAATACTTTCGCTGTGCGCTCCAAATCATTTGTCTCCTTTATTTTTTGGTTCGATGCAATCACAGTGATACCACTTGTGTAGGTTTTATTGTGTTTTAAAACTTTATCAATAATTAAAACAGTGTACGAAAAAGAAAATGGTTTCGCCATCTTGTGACGCTAATAACTTTAGTGCACAGAGCTGGGGAGGTGGGATTTTTTGCTTAATGAGCCGTTGTTTTCATTGCTACCATTTTGAGGACTGTGCGACCTTTTGATAGCTTTTTATTACTCTTTTATATGATGTAAAATGGTGTAAAAGTGGCGTTTCAGTGTGTATAGGACTGCTGCCTCTTCCTCAATGTATGAAACAAGTATAGGAGTTTTGAAATGCAAATAAAACGCAATGGGAGGGAAGCTACCTCTGATTGGGAATGTATCATTTTATTGATTCTAAACTAAACCGTCAGTTTTCAGGTTAAATTGCCGTACTGGCACTTTGCGATAAGTAATTAGGTTTTGGGTTGCAGTTTGGGCACTCGGTCTCTAAAAGGTTCATCATCACTGCCCTAGGGACACAAAAATATTACATTGCATTGCATATCAATACACCTCATCACATTAATTATAACAATTTAGTAATGCCCTCTGGGTCATTACACCATCGTCATCTTCTGTCTGCAGAATCCGACTTAGAAGGTGTTGATTTTCCTTTGTGGCTAGGATGCTGCTGTATTGAACCTGCTTGAACCACACCTGGTTCCTCTGCAGCTCATCTCTGTCTAACAAACGATTAGCTTGAGTGATGGACGGCTGGTCCTCTCAGCTGTTGGGGGTGGTGTCCAGGAACTCCTTTATGTACCTGCCCAGTGCCATTACACCTTGCTGGTTTTACCAGTCTCCTGATACCTTTCCCTATTTGTGTATATGACCTCTGCTTTGTTATTTGGCCATTTTCTTGATACTCGATTCTGTGCTTTACCACCATCTTGGATTTGATCGGTTCTGTCGACTTCTCATGTCTGTCTATTGTCTGTTCCTCTGTCTATGGTCTTCTTTCTTGTGCTCTCAATCAGTGTACGGATAGTCGACCAGAAGTCCTTAACTAATAGGGTGTGTGAGGCTTGTTAGGTAGGTGACAGGGGTTTTGGGTGAGTCTAGGGCCTCTACCCCTATCTCTACCCTTGACAAATCACTTTTATATTTTCCCATAAAAGGAAAACCATTGAAAAATACAACTCCTACAAGAAAACAAGACCTCATATGCCAATGTCAAATGAAAAATCAAAAATATGTTGTGGATGTTGAGCATGGAAAAACCAAAAAAGGGTTTTATCCTGAAAGTCCAAACAAGCTCTGTCCTCAAGGTTTTAACCTCAAAAACCAGAAGAAGGAGTTTAGCGCCTTGAATCCCCCCCCCTAAGAGCCCCATATGGTAGTGTCCAACCACCGGGACCATCAGCAATCACTTGTAGACCTGGAAAGCTGAATTCAAGATTGTTACTATGGTGCCCCTAAAGGGAAAATGAAGTATTACATGATGCCTACTGGAATAGACATTCTGGGTCCTCCAGAGAGAGTGGAAATCTCAGTGACAATTTTGAGGCTCTTAGTGATCATGGGGTGCCAAGAGTTGGACCCACCTGATTTGATATTGATGGGGTATAAGTCCGAGACATATAAGACAACTTAGTATGCCCCAATCACATTTTGCAACAAATGTCCCTCCATCGGTGTTACCACCAAGCAAAGCAGAACCAGGGGCTGATGATGAAGAGAAGAAGTTTCAAAATCTGGTTTTCCGCTGGAAAGGTCACAGCGTGCAGCCTGACAACATTGACTGTGAAGTCATTGAAATATACGATCATTATAACAAATTACATTTTATTATTCCACCACGGGCTGTGACCCAGCAAATTAAAGGACATCAGCGTGCCAAGCCATTAATAACGGCAAAATCCAAATACTGAGCTGTTTGTCTGCTGTCCGCACGTCCGGCGTGACAAATATCTGTAGGAAGGCTTAAATTTGTAAGACGCTTCATGTTCTCAGATGTCAGGATTAAGGAGGTGACATAATTTGACTTGTTGTAATTAATCTTTATGTGTTGGGAAGGATCAAATGTTTTCAGTATAAGACCACTGCCAAGATGACAAGGCCCTGCAGAACATTAACCCAGAACAACCTATGGGGTGGCTCCTGCCAGGTCTGCAGGCTATTCCCTTTTATGGTTGAATGGAGGCCAACGCAAGAAGGGTTTCTTTGTATGATAATTTGCCAATATGAGGAGCTATTATCTTATGAGATGAAGGTGTATAGCTCCTGGGGATAATAAATGTATGGAAAAACTGGAGTTTATTCATTCAAATGGCGCAAATAATGACTATGCACTTTGTTATGTAGAGTAAGCTCGTGGGAATATTCCTGGAAAAACGTCAAACAAATCCAAAGTAACAAAGCAGAGTAAAATGATACCCCTATCCTGGGGTGCGCCATCCATGAGGCAAGATGAGCCTCTCTCCTCAGGCAGCAGCACCTGAAGCAAGATGGGGGGTTGCGTTAGGGAGGTTGTCGCCAGCTACAAGCCAGAATCTGAGACTTAAAAATAGTGGGGCAGATTTACTTACCTGGTCCATTCGCGATCCAGCGGCACGTTCTGTGCGGTGGATTCAGGTCCGGCCGGGATTTATTAAGGCAGTGTCTCTTCACACCTAGGGGGTCATTTACTAAGGGCCCGATTCGCGTTTTCCCGACGTGTTACCCGAATATTTCCAATTTGCGCCAATTTTCCCTGAATTGCCCCGGGATTTTGGCGCTCGCGATCGGATTGTGGCGCATCGGAGCTGGCATGCACGCGATGGAAATCGGGGGATTCGGAAAAACCGCCGCATTCAAGACAAAAAATGTGTTGCGAAAATTACACTTACCTTCACCAGGAATAGGCCGGTGAATTTCAGGGCATTCCAGCGCGCCTCCGGGGAACTTCAGCGCAGCAGCGCCACCTGTTGGACAGCGGAGGAACTACCTTAGTTAATCCTGACCGGACCCGAATCCACCGCAGAGAACGCGCCGCTGGATCGCGAACGGACCGGGTAAGTAAATCTGCCCCCTTATGTCAGCATGGGTTTGAAACACTACATGTAGAAGCATGGTAAGAGTGGGGCCTCATGTACAGCTCACCTCAGGCAGCAGAATGTTTAGGTTAACCCCTGGGTCCATGAAGTCAAACAATCAGTCCCAATTTTGTCCCAGACAGTCTCTAATTTTGTAAAGACATCCCTGCCAAGTGTAGAACATCACAACTGGCCTCTCTTGGTATGCAGAGGGTTAGATCTGACCATCGGTGGTGAGTTTGTATTGGCTTCAGCCCAATACAGGTATCAGTAGCAGATTGTTTGTTGTGAGGAGAAGATAAACCTTCATTGTAGCGCTCACTGCAAGAAAGCACAGACTAAACCATTTAGATCCCATGGTTGTGGCATGAAAGTAACCACAAATTGACCATAGATGAACTGCTGAAGATGTCAGGAAAGTATACGAAGACTGATATAAATGTCTTGGGACAGCAGAGGGTCAATACCAGAGTAAAAGGACCATTTGTCTATAGATGTAAAATATAGACCAGCAATGAAGATACAAGGTATTTATTTAAACAGAGAAAGACAGAGACAAAGACCTGAGCGCGGAAGCGACACATGCAGAAAATCGGAGCACGATCTTAGTGAATGGCATAATCGTCGGACAATGTACTTTCAGTGAACTCCAGGGGACAGGCGAGTAAATGTGCCCCAGTGGGTCAAAGTAAAAGTCAAGTAGTAAAACAGAAATCCATAGTTTACCAAGAGACAAACTAGAGAATTACGTGAGGTCTTTAGGGCCACAAGAGGTGCCAGTAAGCCAGTTAGGGTGATATTATTGGATCAGTTGGTTATAGAGCATTGCTGGTGGCAGGGAACAGTCATGGCCACAAGTGTTGACACCCCTGAACTTTTTCCAGGAAATTAAGTATTTCTTCCAGAAAATTATCGCAATTACACGTGTTTTGTTATACCCATGTTTATTTCCTTTGCGTGTATTGGAACAACACAAAAATAGAAAACCATCCAAAATATGATGTCATCTCACGCAAAAATTCAAAACTGGGCCGGACAAATTTACCGGCGGCTTGAATATTATTTGGTTGCACACCATCTGCAAGAAACAACTTATATCAATCGCTTCTTATAACCATCAACAGGGGCGTAACTTGAGGGGGTGCAGGGGGTGCGATCGCAACCGGGCCCAAGAAGCTTATGGGGCCCATAAGGTGTCATTTTCCCATATGAGAAGACTATTACTATAAACCATACATTATAGTCGGGGGCTTGGCACAGACTTCGCACCAGGGCCCATCAGCTTCTAGTAACACCACTGGCCATCAACAAGCTGCTCACACCTCTCATCTGAAATTTTGGACTGTCTTTCTATTGCTTTTTCACAATAACAATTGACACAAACCAACACCTGGGACCGGAGTCTAAGTGGCACCCGGTCTTCACCAGAGCCGCCGCAAAGCAGGATGGTCTTGCTGCGGCGTGGTACCACCAGGTCGTTCCACAGGTGTGGCATTTGATCAGGTGACTGGCACACCATGGGGCTTATTTATTAAGGGTCCCGCTGCCGCATTTCCGGCGGGTTTTCAGGAATTGTGCCGCTAGTACAGGAATTTAAAAGGATATTGTGTTGCACACTATCGGATTTTGGCGCATCGGCGCCGGCTTTCATGCAACAGAAATCGGGGGTCGGGCCGTCGGACGATCCGACTGATTCAAACAGAGCACAGGATTTAACTTTAAAATTGTGTCGCAAGCAATTCTCTTACATGCACCAGGAAGAAGAAGATGAACTCCGTCGGACCTGAGAAGGGAGTGACACATGCAGGATATCAGGCGCACTATGCAAGTGAATCGCGGCAGAGTTCATTCTCATCGGACACTCCGAATCGGGGAACGCGCAGGACTGGGTAAGTAAATGTGCCCCCATATCTTGCTGTAGTTAGTGCTGCCTGAGGCAAGATGCTCAACTCGCCTCATGGATGATACACCCTGTTTTGGATGCATGTTTGGGGTCATTGTCCTGCTGGAAGACGCATGACTTAAGAAGCAATTCAACTTTCCCAAACTGGACCATACAGTGCAACCCAAAATTCTTTGGCAATCTTCAGATTTCATGATGCTCTGCAGAGGCGGCAAAATAACCCTAAAACAGCTTTGAACCTTCACCATTTTTGACTGTAGGTATTGGGTATTGTAAGCCTCATTCTATTTTCATTAAATAGTAAAGACGTTTTCCCGAAGGGATTTTGGCTTACTTGTGGGCACATGGGTTTTTTAGACTTATATGTTAGTAGTGGTACCATAAACTGTTTCATCAATATTTCTCCTTGCAACAATGTTATGTTCGAGGTTTGTAAATTTCTTTTATGCCGCGCACCATGGCCAAACCAACATCAAAGTCTCCGGAGATGAACTTGTAACCTTGAGATTGTTAATATCTTTCCACAATTTTGTTTCCAAGTCCTCAGGCCGTTCTTTTCTCTTCTTTCTGTTCTCCATGCTTAGTTTGGCACACACAGGCACACAGTGCAAAGATTACATCATATTCTGCCCTTTTTATCTGCTTTCAGGTGTGAATTTTACATTGCCCATAAATGTTGCCTGCCACATGTGAGTATGCTTCACCAGATCAAAGATTGTAAACCAAGCACACGGACATACTGGTGTGCACCCCCCACTGGCAGATCTGCTTTTCTTTTAGCTTCTTATGCCCTGTTTTTTTTTTAAAGGATTTTAAAATTATGCAAATGAGACTGAGGGCTGAGTTAATGCAGCCTGGAGCCCCTGGTGCTTAATTACATAATTTTAAAGCCCTTTTTTCTTAAAAACAAGGACATAAGAAGCTAAAATAAAAGCAGATCCTGCCAGAGGGGGCACACATCAGTATGTCTGTATGTTTGGTTGACAATCCTTGTTCTGGTGATAGATGTCCTTTAAAAAAAAGTTTTAAAAAGGTAGCAACAGTTTTGGGACTTTTTGGTGTGAATACATTTTCAATTTACTTTTATTCTTAGGGTTTTTTCTGTTGTTACAATACACATAAGAAATAGACAGACGGCAGGTCCATGAGGGTGGAAAAGAATACAATTCATTATGACATTGTACAGGCAGAGACGTGTATGTGCACTCTGCCTGCCCACTATCTATGACATCATCAGTCTCTGCCTGCACTGCTACACAGAAACCCCAGGGAGAGGAGGAAGCCACTGGGATTGATGGAGAGTTTAATTAAATCAGTTTTTATTTAATATTGAAGGGCAATTTAATAACTGAAGGGAGGCTGCTGCTGGACCTTTCATTAATAAGGGGAGGCTGCTACTGAACTTTTTATTAGTGAGGAAAGGCTGCTGCTGGGTGATTAATTAATAAGGGGAGGCTATTGCTGGGCATTTCATTAATAGGGGGAGGCTGTGTATAACTGTCTGAGTAGCATGTATGCGTATTGTGTGGTATTGGGGGAAGCAACGGGAGTTTAGCTATATGGGGCCCTGATCCAAAGTTCACACCAGGGACTCATTGGTGTCTTGTTACTCCACTGCACTCCTTAGTCCATGAAGCTGTGACTTCAAACATGAAAACCAAAAGAGAATAACATTAAAACACCGAAAACAACAACTACCTATAGGGCAACAAATAGGGCAACTACCTATATAGATCAGTGATAAGGAGGAGCAAAATTTTTTAGGTACCATCCCAAGGGAGGATGGAGGAACTTTAGTTAATGTTAACTAAGGATTTCACAGACACCCCCTGGATACACAGGCACGTAGCACCACACTCGCTCACAACCCTGAAAGGCCCTTTTCTCTAGTCTCAGTGAAACAGAGATGAGTCCCTGACATGTGACCCATCACCTATATCCTCCATAGTTAACTATACATAAAGGATTATACTGACGGTGGACTCGTGGGAACAAACCTGGAAGTCTGACACCACACTGTGATTTATGACATCTGATAACTGGTGCTATGACAGTGTTATTGTATTCATTATCGGTGTCATTTTGTCCACTGCAGGGGTATACTGTACAATGAAGCTGCAGTAGCAAATCTGACTGTAATCCTACGGGTCACTAACAGTGAACATGAGTAGTGCATGGTAGATTACTCTCAAAGGGTTATTTTCAAGGAGATGTCCCTTACATGGACTACATGGGCTAAAGTAAAAGCTTTGTCAAAAATAAATGAATGTTCTCTACAATTCAGGATTTTTTAAATTGGGCGCCAGGTATTTTTAAAAAAGTTGTTTTCCCACATTTTAGGAGAGGCTGCTGGACATTTCTTTTATGAGAGGAGTCTGCTGAAGATTTTATGAATGAGGGGAGTCTGCTGAAGATTTTATGAATGAGGGGAGTCTGCTGAAGATTTTATGAATGAGGGGAGACTTTTAGACAGCATATTCATAAGGGCACTGGTGGATTGAGTGTCCCATGGGCCCCGGGCTGTACACACGCCCCTTCAGCGTCCAAACCAATATGTCTGGATGCTAGAACTTAAGTACCTCCATATGCTCTATATCCTTAAAGGGGTATTCCCACCTGGGCATTCACATTTAATTTTATTCATTTGCTATATGTAAACATTTCTTCAATTGGATGTTATTAAAAAAGTGTCCCTGTGTGAAGATAATTTCCAATAAATATTACCCCTTAGAAACAAGTTAGCTTCCTCAGAACCCCCCCCTTTAAAGAATTGTACACAGCAGATGCCCCCCTTTAAAGAATTGTACACAGCAGATGCCCCCTTTAAAGAATTGTACACAGCAGAAGCCCCCCTTTAAAGAATTGCACACAGCAGAAGCCCCCCTTTAAAGAATTGTACACAGCAGATGCCCATTTAAATGAAATGTCCACAGCAGAGCCCCTCTTTAATGAACTGTCCACTACAGAGACCCCCTTAATGAAATGTCTACTGCAGAGTCCCCCTTTAGATGCTTTCGGCTTCTTCTGCCTGACCCTGTGACTCAATCTTCTCGTATTCTGGCCCGCTTGGCGCACACACACACTATGACGTCACACGGCCGAAACATCACCCCGTCATAGTGTAAGGCCGCGACAGGGCAGGAAGGAGAAGACGGAGCCACGGGGTCGGGAAAAAGAAGACGAGGGTGAGTATAGATTTTTTTGGGGGCCGGGTGTGGGTCCCTCGCAAGCCAAAGGCCCCTGGCTCCCGCTCATATGGCCTATTCAAGGATCCACCATTGCATCCACAAGACGGCTGTGGCTGGATGGATTTAGAATTTTTTTTTATGGGCTTTAGGTGATGTTTTCATGAAGCTTTACAGCATAGAGTCCCAATAATGAATTTTACAGGTAGTCCCTAAGTATTACAGTCCATCACTGGTGCCAGTAGTGGTTATAGTTGACTGCCCTACTGATCTGACAGAATGCATGAGTTACATTACATCAGCAGATATGTCATGAAATCTTACCATGATAGTTTGGTACCAATAATATTAATAATAACAAGTAATATAACCCACACAACATGCAATAAGATATATCATCTTGTCATAAAGAGCCCCCAGCATTGAGTTGGCTTTCTCCACATGGCTACCAATGGTTGCAACACTCCTCCCAACACTGTACCTCCAGGAATCAAACACTAGCTATAACACCAACATAATATAATAAAACACAAAATATAAAACAACTTTCCTTTTTATTTGGCTTCACATTTTTATATTGTACAAAGTGTAACGTTAATGTAAAGGCAGAAAAGGCCGGACTTTGATCGGCATGACCTATCACAATATACACACCTGTTGCTTCACGTCCACTAAAAAGTATAAAACAAAAATGTCTTCTCCTGATATCAGTCAATCTATGCATAATATGGTTAAAAACTAAAATAAAATGGCCGCCAATCACTTGTTAAATTGAGTTGAAACAAGAAGATGACAAAATTTCACAGTCAAGTGCCAAGACCAAGGCAGTAACAAAGCAACAAAGCATTTCAGGTACAAAGAACTAAAAATAATAAAAATACTGTTTCATCCGGTATGTAATAAACAGAGTCCGTAGATGTGGCAGCCATCTTGTTTCTCTTGTAGACCGGCCAGGGTCTTGGTTACACATCTGAAGTGCGAATGTTCATGTTACTTAGATCGAATACAAAGGGTTCATCTCTTAAACGTTGTGGTTCAGACATGTGCCTGGCTCGTACCCCAAATTCACCCTCCTTAGAACACCCCAATGTCACTTCTTTAATAGACTCGGTTTCACATTTAGGCACTGGCATCCATGGCTGCCATGATGATTTGATTGACCTGGTTTTTCCCAGCGGTCGTTTGACATCGCACGGTGGTAGAGAGTGGACGGAGGAGGCTGGAGATGAAGCTGGTACTGAAGTGCGGTTTAGTGACATGGTGCGGCCAAAAGACTCCTGTGGAAAGGAAAGAAGATGGACACCAGTCATGTGGAATCCACTACAGAACATAACATGGACAGTTACATTGCCAATCATTGAGGTATCTCCCACTGGATCAGCCAGTTGTCCATATGAGCTTCACACATGGTTACATGGACCATAATCTCGGAGTAAGATGTCTACACAAAGCGTTCACACTCGGCCATACGCTACACACACAATGTCCATACAGTTTTGGTTTAAGAACCCAAATGAGTCTCCGCGAAGCCTTGATTTCCACTTCTGAAATCAAAGACTACTCGGGAACAAGGGGAAGACATTACAATAGATTTTCCCCCAATGATTTTCCCATGAGGGGAGTTTGTGAATTTTGTGGTAAATTTTTGGCATTTTACACATCATTAAAAAGATTTTATCGTAATAAACATTTAACCAAAGTCTAGAGGCTTTCCGGTGATCAGCAGAATGGGGGACCACAAGTGTCCACTGAGTCGCCCCAGGACTTCTGGATCAGTCCTGTAAGATCCGTAACAATCACACATTTATAGGAAGTAATATCTATAATGACGAAATACCTTTATAGGGCAACTACCAGCAGGATGACGGATGGTATACAAATGAGCCTGAGGGGCTCCAGGCTCCTCGGGCTCATTTGCATACAGTCTTTCATCCTGGTGGTAGATGTCCTATAAGTCTAACCCTATAGTCATTCACACAACTGTATTTTCAAACTCAAAAAGTCTACTGCAGCGTTACTGGGGTCTAAAATACGGCCCCAATGACTTTTATAGGAAATATGACAATCTATACCATAGCCGTATTTCTCTCCGCACCACAAAATGGCAGGGAGACTGTAACAAAAATAGAGCATGTGCTATTTTTTTTGGTATTTTGTGGCTCAGAATCCCCTCAGAAGTCTATGGGAACACGTGGGGTTACACAAAAGACCAGGTCACATGGGTTCCAGCCCATGTGACATAGAATTGCACTGGTACTACCAACTGTTCAGGTGCTAGCCGGTGCACGGGTGCAGGGCAGTAACCCCTCCGCTCTAGCCAACTATGCCGCAGCCCCTTCATGCCGCTCCCGGCGGTTTGCAAGGCAGTACGATTATTTCAGGGCTTGTACGTCATAAATCTGCCCCACATAATTGATGCATTTGCATTTTGGGTATTTGATTAACATATTTGAGTAGTAGGTTGAGCCCAAACCACTCAGCAATTTATTTGCAATTACGTGAACACGGGCCTATATAATTTGTTATACAGATGAAGGATAAAGGATAATTTTAATAAATTTGTAGACTGTAAAAACACTCATATACTTTTAACATCCCTTAAATTTATAGATTAGAAACCAGTTTAATTTGTGCTGACATCACATTTCTGAGGTATATTTGGAAATGTCTCCTCAGGCCTGCAGGCTGTGCCACCCACTTAAAGGGCAGATTTATCACCACTTCACAAGATGACATGATCTTTATCCGTCTCCCAAGCATGAAATTGCAAAATGTTGTTTTCCTACACGGCAAAGAGGCTATATATAGTCTCTTGTGAAATCTCAAGTCTTGTTTGTGTGAAGGAAGAAAGAGGAAGGATCTTAAATACCCAAGAAAAATCTGAAAAAGTTCATAAATCGATAAAAAGAAAATTAGCTTTTGACGTGTTTGAGATATAAGGGCTGTCAATCTACAATGTTCGGTATCAACAATGGGAAAATCTCAGGAGATCCTAGATCCTACCTGACCCCTATGAACCCAACCATAGGTCCACCTCACTACCCTTTCCAACAGTACCATATACTGTTTAACCTCCACTATCTGTCCCTTGGGGAAGCTGAGGGTTGTTAAAATTGACATTCACATGACTTGGATTAACCTTGAAATCCGGTCCTAGTGCCAGATGAGTACATTGGGTGCAACTAAATGGGTGACAAAGACAGGTATTTATGTGAATGTGAAAGAATTAATGCTTTTGTTTATGTTTAATGTATCTTTCCTGAGGTAAAGCAGGGTGTGATTGGCTAGCACGCTAGAACATTCCAGAACTGAGCAAAAGTCTATAAATATATGGTTGAAAGCCTTTCAGAGGTAGTTTCTGGTTAGTTATTAGTTACTGTCTCTATCCTGAGACCTATGCCAAACTGACTACTGATTTTGTGCGGCTGATGCATATTGAGCCGCCATAGCTGAGCACTGTTCCAGGCTGAGGTACTTATTGTGCATTCCTGCTTGTTTGCTGCTAGCCAACCTAACAGCCCTACTCACCCGCAGAGAGAATCTTTACAGTCTTTTACCTGCTGCTGAGAGTTCTTCAAATAACGGAACTGTGAGTTTTGATTTGTGTGAATCCCTGGCTAGCCGCTACCATTTTACCATCACTTACACCGGGAGTACCACAGAGGGAACCGGAAAGCAGCCTCCCCCTCCTCTTGCTTCACCCTGCTGGCCATGACGAGGACCGAGCTACCGTGACATCTGCGGCCAGACTGCAACCAAACCAACTACTCCATTCTAGTATCAAGCTACTCCCATACGCTGTTGGCCCCCGGTGGGGATGTTGCAGACGTATACATACCCGACAGCGGGTCCTTAAGGTTTGAATGGCAGCATTGATGGCCTTTATCCAACTGTGCATTTCCTGAGGACTATCAGTCTGTGAAGAACAAGTAGAAATAAATTATTTTCTTTTGATAAAACCAGATACAAAACTCATATTTTCACTGCCACTTGTTCTTACACTAATGCCATAGTGCACACATGGTGGTAAATTTGGCAACAGAGAGCGTAAGTGTGTAGTCCGGTACCATAGAAACGCACAGAATTGCTATACACAACATTGCCATTCTTTTATAGGGCCTCCTACAAGCGAATATCGAGTAAGAAGATCCTCTCCTTGACATCCATAACAGGACACATGGATATGGGTTGTCTTCTTGAGACAGCTCCTTCAACAGGAGGAGGATAGAGATGAAGAAGGAGCACATGGACTATCCATTTCAGTGAATCATGGGTGACCCTCTGACTCCACCCAAAAGTGGTTAAAAAATGTCTGTACATTACTAGACCTAAATATAAGAGAAGATCATCCTTGTGAATATGAACTAACATCTAGGCCTGCCCCGCTGTCACGATGAGTATCACTTTGATACAAGCCAGGAGAACTTCCATCATTCATAAAGAAGGTATTTGTGAGAGAGGTGAGCGAGGACTGATGTCATCCTCATCTACAGAAAGGTCTCCTTACATCCGTTACATTCTGTCATCACAGTCTTCCTGAAGTTCCCGAAAATAATCAAGTAATGTGTCAAAATGAAACTAAATAATCCAGCTTTCCATTGAACAGTTTCATTTTTGGGACTGGCATCACATCCAATAAAATCTGAGGTGCCGCCAACATAAATGGCCAATGTTACTTCTGAAAACTCCTCTGCGTGACTGGGAGTTATTTCTGGACATCTTACTGAATGCGTCAAGACAAATGGAAACTATCCACCATATATATTCCTGACAAGTGAAAACAGTGGCGTAACTTGAAGATGAAGGTCCCCAGTGCAAAGTCTGTGCCAGGGCGCAGACTATAATGTATGGATTATAGTACTAGTCTTCTCATATGGGAAAGTGACACCTTATGGGCCCCCTAACCCTCTTGGGCCCGAGTGCGACTGCAACCTCTGCACCCCCTCAAGTTACGTCCCTGAGTGAAAAACAAAACTCAGCGTCCCACCGGCCTAAATCCAGATACACACGTGGTAGAGATCAACAGGCAGTGACTATATATTATGCTTCTTTACTTCTACCATCTACTTCTAAGTCCAGATATAGATAGGCTGGTGGTGGCTTTGGACAATACATTTCTTAGAAGCCTCATCCGATCTCTAGGACTTGGCCCTAGCCCTGGCCAAGTACAATACACACAAATAATTGCCCTTCTCTGGTAACATCTTTGTAGACAAAACTACCTTAGGACTTTACATGTCTACACTTCTTCTCGGCTAGATAGGAGATACAATGGGATCCAATTTTTCCACCATATCAGTTTCAGATAGGACAACTCGTTTTGAAGGTGACTTGGGGATCAACTATTCACTGTTAGTTTGGTTTTGAAGACTTCTGCTTTTGTTGTCCACGTAAAGCATGGAAGAGTGAAAGTACCTACTCAGTGATGGCTAAATGTTCTTCTAAAGGGTACAACCCCTAGAATTTTGGTGTATCCATCTGAATATTGGCATTTGCTTTTACCATTGTAAGGTTTTTTTTTAGCTGTTGATCTTCTTGGCATTTACAAAAAAAGAGGTCAAAAAAGGTTTCCTAAAAAGATTTCACTGCTTGATCCAGACCAGCACCAACGTTGTACGTTGATGCTCATCGAAACATAAAGCAAAATCTGTAATAGGGCCTACCGTATTTTTCGGACTATAAGGCGCACAAAAAAAAAATCGATTTTCTCAGAAATCAAAGGTGCGCCTTGTAGTCCAGTGAGCCCTATATATGAACTGTACTCACAGACAACAGCTGCCCTGAACTGTGCACAGGTCTGCCACCTGCTGGTCATTCATCCTTATAATCAGGTGCGCCTTATATATGAACCTAGATGGTTTAGCAGGCATTTATTGATGGTGCGCCTTATAATCCGGTGCGCCTTATAGTCTGAAAAATACGGTACTTACAATACTCGGACCATATTGGGCAGTAGAGAGACTTGGGGCCTTCTCAGACACCAGGATTTGGGCATGGATTGCCCATACAAATCTCATAGCAGTTACAACACTTCCCAGGCTGTGTAATCCAAAGCTTTTCACCTACGCTGATATATTAGGGAGATTTACGAAGCACAAAAAATATGTAGTCACTTTAATGATGTGTTTTTGGCACTTTTTGCACATTCCCTGACAGTTTTTGGTGGTGTAGCGCTATGTAAACTCTTTCTGGCAAATAAAATATGATATTCAGTAAAACCCTTTACCTGGATGTAGAAGGTCCTGGGGGCTGTAATAACTTCAAACAGGTTGTCCCTCATCAGCAAATCCCTACAGAAATTTAAATATAAAACCAGTTACTGAAGGTAACATCTCCATCTCATTATATACATAACATTTATCACATTACTTATACATCATACTAACCAGACTGAGGCCTGGCCATATACGGTAACTAAAGTAGGTTATTCTGACTGCCAACCGCCGCCACTAGAGGGAGCTCTAAAGCTTAATGTAGAGATGTAATGTAACTCTTTATGCAGTGACCTCAAGTAGCGGCTGTGGAAAAGCATCCATGCTAAAATTAATGAGCAATGATTTTATTAAATGAATAGGAACAGAATTTTTGACCCATATAAATGAAAGAATAGTGATATGTTACCCAAAAGATGTGGCCATCTTAAGTGAGTAACTATTATCTGAGGGGGAATTGACAGTGTTGCAGTGTCACATGTAATATAGCGCCACCTCAGGAGATATAAATATTGCACACAAGTCATTACAGGAGGTCCCCTACTTAAGAACACTCGACCTACATACGACCCCTAGTTACAAACGGACCTCTGGATATTGGTAATTTATTGTGCTTTAGTCCCAGGCTACAATAATCATCTATAACAGTTATCACAGGTGTCTGTAATGAAGATTTAGTGTTATTCCTGGTTCTTATGACAGCCCAACATTTATAAAATCCAATTGTCACAGAGACCAAAAAAGTTCTGGCTGGGGTCACAATGATAAAATATACAGTTCCGACTTACATACAAATTCAACTTAAGAACAAACCTACAGACCCTATCTTGTATGTAACCCGGGGACTGCCTGTATAGGGGTTTTCTTGTGTAAAGTGTTTTGGATTCATCTATATCATTTATCATAAATACACAATAGACACAGGTCATACCTCTGGGACCTGCACCTATCCTGAAACCTGTGACCCCTTTCCCATGCTTGGGCTGAATGGATAAGGGAGCACCGAATATAGCTAAGTCGGCGCAGCTATTTCCGGTGCTCTTGAATGTACATTGGTTATGAATCAATTTGGCCTGAATGCGGGAACTGGGTCAGAGGTTCAACCCACATCATGTATTTATGAGAAACTAGACAGTCCCTCTCTTACAGTCCTAATTCATTACAAGTACCACCATATCCTGTTAAATGGGGATATAGGGAGCACCCCCCATCATTGGGTATACTCTGATGAGCCTATTAATATGGTACTGTAACATAATTTATGTGCACTGTATAACAGCATTGTATATGTGTACAGTATAGTGACTTTATTTATGGGCACTGTATATCAGTATATCACTGTATATCACTGTATATCCGCATTGTATATGTGTACAGTATAGCGACTTTATTTATCTGCACTGTATAACAGCATTGTATATGTGTACAGTATAGCGACTTTATTTATGTGCACTGTATAACAGCATTGTATATGTGTACAGTATAGCGACATTATTTATGTGCACTGTATAACAGCATTGTATATGTGCACAGTATAACGACATTATTTATGTGCACTGTATAACAGCATTGTATATGTGCACAGTATAACGACATTATTTATGTGCACTGTATAACAGCATTGTATATGTGTACAGTATAACGACTTTATTTATGTGCACTGTATATCAGCATTGTATATGTGTACAGTATAACGACATTATTTATGTGCACTGTATATCAGCATTGTATATGTGTACAGTATAACGACATTATTTATGGGCACTGTATATCAGCATTGTATATGTGTACAGTATAGCGACTTTATTTATGTGCACTGTATAACAGCATTGTATATGTGTACAGTATAGCGACTTTATTTATGTGCACTGTATAACAGCATTGTATATGTGTACAGTATAGTGACATTATTTATGTGCACTGTATAACAGCATTGTATATGTGCACAGTATAACGACATTATTTATGTGCACTGTATAACAGCATTGTATATGTGCACAGTATAACGACATTATTTATGTGCACTGTATAACAGCATTGTATATGTGTACAGTATAACGACTTTATTTATGTGCACTGTATATCAGCATTGTATATGTGTACAGTATAACGACATTATTTATGTGCACTGTATATCAGCATTGTATATGTGTACAGTATAACGACATTATTTATGGGCACTGTATATCAGCATTGTATATGTGTACAGTATAGCGACTTTATTTATGTGCACTGTATATCAGCATTGTATATGTGTACAGTATAACGACATTATTTATTTGCACTGTATATCAGCATTGTATATGTGTACAGTATAACGATATTATGTATGTGCACTGTATATCAGCATTGTATATGTGTACAGTATAACGACTTTATTTATGTGCACTGTATATCAGCATTGTATATGTGTACAGTATAACGACATTATTTATTTGCACTGTATATCAGCATTGTATATGTGTACAGTATAACGATATTATGTATGTGCACTGTATATCAGCATTGTATATGTGTACAGTATAGCGACTTTATTTATGGGCAATGTATATCAGCATTGTATATGTGTACAGTATAGCGACTTTATTTATGTGCACTGTATATCAGCATTGTATATGTGTACAGTATAACGATATTATGTATGTGCACTGTATATCAGCATTGTATATGTGTACAGTATAACGATATTATGTATGTGCACTGTATATCAGCATTGTATATGTGTACAGTATAGCGACTTTATTTATGTGCACTGTATATCAGCATTGTATATGTGTACAGTATAGCGACATTATTTATGTGCACTGTATATCAGCATTGTATATGTGTACAGTATAGCGACATTATTTATGTGCACTGTATATCAGCATTGTATATGTGTACAGTATAGTGACTTTATTTATCTGCACTGTATAACAGCATTGTATATGTGTACAGTATAACGACATTATTTATGTGCACTGTATAACAGCATTGTATATGTGTACAGTATAGCGACATTATTTATGGGCACTGTATATCAGTATATCACTGTATATCACTGTATATCCGCATTGTATATGTGTACAGTATAGCGACTTTATTTATGTGCACTGTATAACAGCATTGTATATGTGTACAGTATAGCGACATTATTTATGTGCACTGTATAACAGCATTGTATATGTGCACAGTATAACGACATTATTTATGTGCACTGTATAACAGCATTGTATATGTGCACAGTATAACGACATTATTTATGTGCACTGTATAACAGCATTGTATATGTGTACAGTATAACGACTTTATTTATGTGCACTGTATATCAGCATTGTATATGTGTACAGTATAACGACATTATTTATGTGCACTGTATATCAGCATTGTATATGTGTACAGTATAACGACATTATTTATGGGCACTGTATATCAGCATTGTATATGTGTACAGTATAGCGACTTTATTTATGGGCAATGTATATCAGTATTGTATATGTGTACAGTATAGCGACTTTATTTATGTGCACTGTATATCAGCATTGTATATGTGTACAGTATAACGATATTATGTATGTGCACTGTATATCAGCATTGTATATGTGTACAGTATAACGATATTATGTATGTGCACTGTATAACAGCATTGTATATGTGTACAGTATAACGACATTATTTATGTGCACTGTATATCAGCATTGTATATGTGTACAGTATAACGACATTATTTATGGGCACTGTATAACAGCATTGTATATGTGTACAGTATAACGATATTATGTATGTGCACTGTATATCAGCATTGTATATGTGTACAGTATAGCGACTTTATTTATGTGCACTGTATATCAGCATTGTATATGTGTACAGTATAGCGACATTATTTATGTGCACTGTATATCAGCATTGTATATGTGTACAGTATAGCGACATTATTTATGTGCACTGTATATCAGCATTGTATATGTGTACATTATAGCGACATTATTTATGTGCACTGTATATCAGCATTGTATATGTGTACAGTATAACGACATTATTTATGTACACTGTATAACAGCATTGTATATGTGTACAGTATAACGACATTATTTATGTGCACTGTATAACAGCATTGTATATGTGTACAGTATAACGATATTATGTATGTGCACTGTATATCAGCATTGTATATGTGTACAGTATAGCGACTTTATTTATGTGCACTGTATATCAGCATTGTATATGTGTACAGTATAGCGACATTATTTATGTGCACTGTATATCAGCATTGTATATGTGTACAGTATAGCGACATTATTTATGTGCACTGTATATCAGCATTGTATATGTGTACATTATAGCGACATTATTTATGTGCACTGTATATCAGCATTGTATATGTGTACAGTATAACGACATTATTTATGTACACTGTATAACAGCATTGTATATGTGTACAGTATAACGACATTATTTATGTGCACTGTATAACAGCATTGTATATGTGTACAGTATAACGATATTATGTATGTGCACTGTATATCAGCATTGTATATGTGTACAGTATAGTGACATTATTTATGTGCACTGTATATCAGCATTGTATATGTGTACAGTATAACGACATTATTTATGTGCACTGTATAACAGCATTGTATATGTGTACAGTATAACGACATTATTTATGTGCACTGTATATCAGCATTGTATATGTGTACAGTATAGCGACATTATTTATGTGCACTGTATATCAGTATTGTATATGTGTACAGTATAACGACATTATTTATGTGCACTGTATATCAGCATTGTATATGTGTACAGTATAGCGACATTATTTATGTGCACTGTATAACAGCATTGTATATGTGTACAGTATAACGACATTATTTATGTGCACTGTATATCAGCATTGTATATGTGTACAGTATAGCGACATTATTTATGTGCACTGTATAACAGCATTGTATATGTGTACAGTATAGCGACATTATTTATGTGCACTGTATAACAGCATTGTATATGTGTACAGTATAACGACATTATTTATGTGCACTGTATATCAGCATTGTATATGTGTACAGTATAGCGACATTATTTATGTGCACTGTATATCAGCATTGTATATGTGTATGAAAGTACTAGTTATTTGCAGTGTGTGCCAGGGTTATTTATGTGTACTATATGGAAGCACTAGTTATTGGCATGGTAGATATTATAATTATATTACTGCCTGTATCTAATCTGTATTTGTGTACTTGATGCTTATTTCTAACCGAACCCATGAACCTACTTAGTAAAACTCCGCATAGTAAGTAATCCTCCCTAAACCCTGTATATCCAGCGTATACATAGTGTGACCTGACCTATACACGCAGATACATGAATGCCCTCTGTACCAGGCTGCGTCCCTGTGCTAGACGTGACCTCACTGAGATTGGAAGCAATTATGATGTTCCAGCAATTATGTTTACCAGCTGATACGTGATGGCTGTCCAGATGTGGATCAGTCAGCAGGGCTGCATGTGCCATGTACACATTTCCACCACCCACATCCACACCTTAGACTGGTAGTGACTGGGCAGCCGGCTCCGGCACAGCTTTAGTGTCTGCTCGCTGCAGGGGCTTCCTACACAGAAGAGACAGATCACATATGTCCTGCACCAACGCATTTCACATCCCTTGTTTACTTACTGATCTGTAGAAAGTGTAGTTACACTATACCCTCCAACCAGGGGGAGAAGGTGTGACTGTCCCCACCCCGGGCTGGGTGTAGCGGGTGACAACTAGACTCTGTCTCTAATGGCTGAGACTGAAGGAGCCTCTGATCCAACACATATCATCCCTTGTGGTCAATGAGAGAACCACCTAAGTGGTTGTGGGGCCTTTACTTTTGCTATGCACAGATCCAAATGGTCAGTCTGTCAGTATTATAGGTGATGTAGTTGCAACTGGGTACAGAAGCTGGAATGTCCCAGGACCCCTCTCATAACACTGTCTAATTACTATAACTTCTTCTCACATAGCCCATATCTCTCTACCCTGTGATTTATGATACACAGGACCTTGACCTGTCTCAGGTCAGGAGATCATTAACTCTTTAAGTAAACTGGCAGAAGGTCAGCATATAGTCCAGTAGAGGAGGCTATGGAGACCAATGCAGCTTTGACGGCTACAGAATTCTCCTAGGTCCTAGGACATGTCAATATATAAAAGACTGCAGAGCCATCTAGGAGATTTTACTACATCACTACTGAAATCAGAGGTCGCGATAACGCCTCTACATGTGTCATAGATGCGTTTAGAGGCTGATTTACTCCCCAAAAAAATCACCAAGCGTATTAATACGCTTGGTGATTTCCCTGTGGGCTGCCGCTTCCCCTGTGACAGCGCCGGCTGCGATCCTGCAAGATATTCTCTGCAGGATCGCAGCGCTGAGTGGCTGGAGGCAGGACAGGGAGGGACTTCCTGCTCACCGTCCAAACCTCTCCCGCGGGGCGCCGGGAGATAGGTGAGAGATGGAGGAGCCGATCGAGGGGTGGGGGCGGGGCCGAGCGAGGGGTGGGGTGGGGCCGGGCGAGGGGTGGGCCGGGATATCTGTTACCGGGGCTCCTGATCTGTGTGCGATCGTGCACACAGCCAGTAATAGGATCGTGCTGTCTATGTGACAGCCCGATCGTGTACGGTGACAGGGGCCCGATTATTATCAGTCTCCTGTCACAGCAGCCCCTGTATACAGTGAGAGGCTGCAGGGAAGGTGCTGTATGCATCCTCTCTGCATGTCTCTGTATACAGATCACTGATGACACTGATCCAATGGGCTCTTACCATTAGATCACTGTTATCTGTCATCTACATTTGAGTAAAGCAAGGAACACATATATTATGTGTTCCTCCCTAAATGTGCCCCTGTAAACAAAAAATAAAAAAACGCAGAAAATAACTTAAATAAAATTTCAGCAGCATCAGCCCCAGACTGGTCTGGGGGCCGCCGTCAGCCATAGTCCGCTCTGTAGACAATAAGGCTGCATTCACACAAACGTATGCCCGCCAGGCCGTAGCCGTGCGGGCATGCGTTTGGTGCCATGGAGAGGAGGAGGGGGTGACCCCACCCCTCTCCATTGAAATGCATTGGGTACTGGCCGTAACACAGGGAAAGACATGTCATTATTCCATGTACGGAGCAGTATCTGTGCGGCCATTGCCATCTATTGGGAACATATGTACAGCCACAAGCTTGAGGCCGTGCATATGTCCCCCATATGGTAGTGTGAATGTAGCCTAAGGGTGAGGTTATTACTAGCAATGAAATAAAAGAAAGTGTACGTGCGGCTCACCCTTTCGTAGGTCTTCGATGAAGATCCAGGCACAATGGGGTATATCTAGCGTGTGAATCCACCACACAAGGAGTGCAAAAGCGATGTCTGCTGGGATCGCAGTCATAGCATGGATACAAGAAGAAAATTGGATCGCAGCACTTCCATAAAAAACGAAATCTTTATTCCAATAAGATTAAAAACATCATGTGGAAGGTAGAAAACATACGTTTTCAAATGCATCACAACAGCTGAGAAGAGATTTGTCCAATTACATTGCTGTCAACATTGTGTTAACAAAACACATGAATCAACACAATTTTACTGCGAGCGTTTTGTAAACGAAATGTTGAAAGGAATGTTATTGGGCAAATCTCTTCTCAGCTGTTGTGATGCGTTTGAAAACGTATGTAATAACCTCACCCTTAGGCTACATATGTGTTTGAAAACGCCATATGTGAACACACCATAAAAATGTTGTGCACCACTCGTTTAATACATACTTGCTATTTGAGGGCGCATTCATACGATGCGATGCGTTTTTGACGCATTCCAAAGGCTTCAACCTTGATCACATGCTGAAGTAACATTGCGTTTCCATTGCATATGCTGAAATGCAATGTTACTTCAACATGTGAAGCTTTTGGATACGTCAAAAACGCATTAAAAAGGTGTGAATGCGCCCTAAAGGGGTTTTCCCGAGAATTCAAATTAGACCCTAGCCTGGAATTTATACATTTATTAGTGAAAATTTCGTACTCCTCCTCAAAAATTGTGAGAGGAGTATTATTACTAGAGATGAGCGAGTATACTCGTCCGAGCTTGATGCTTGTTCGAGTATTAAGGTACTCGAAACGGCTCGTTGCTTGGACGAGTATTTCCCCTGCTCGAGATCGAGCATTTAATTAAAAAAACACAGTGAAGAACAATGAAGAATAGAATAAAAACAGTGAACACAGGATCATTTAAGTGAAAAAGACAGTGAAGAACACAGTGAAGAATAGATTACAGATGTTCGGCACATCTGCTTACTTGTCGGAAGATACGCGCGGAACGGCAGCAGGGAGACATCAAGCAGCAGGGAGACATCAAGCAGCACGGGGAGACATCAGGCAGCACGTGGAGACATCGGGCAGCGGGGAGACATCAGGCAGCACGGGGGAGACATCGGCAGCACGGGGGAGACATCAGGCAGCACGGGGGAGACATCAAGCAGCACGGGGAGACATCGGGCAGCACGGGGGAGACATCGGGCAGCACGGGGGAGACATCGGGCAGCACGGGGAGACATCGGGCAGCACGGGGGAGACATCGGGCAGCGCGGGGAGACATCGGGCAGCACGGGGGAGGCATCGGGCAGCGCGGGGGAGACATCGGGCAGCGCGGGGAGACATCGGGCAGCGCGGGGGAGACATCGGGCAGCACGGGGGAGACATCGGGCAGCACGGGGGAGACATCGGGCAGCACGGGGAGACATCGGGCAGCACGGGGAGACATCGGGCAGCACAGGGGAGACATCGGGCAGCACGGGGAGACATCGGGCAGCACGGGGGAGACATCGGGCAGCACGGGGAGACATCGGGCAGCACGGGGAGACTTCAGTGGAAGAAGAGGAGCGGATCCCGGGACAGCGTATCACCCCGACAAGTAAGCAGATGTGCCGAACATCTGTAATCTATTCTTCACTGTGTTTTTCACTGCGTTTTTCACTTAAATGATCCTGTGTTCACTGTTTTTATTCTATTCTTCACTGTTCTTCACATCTGATAACTTGCCGGGAGATAATATACGCGCGGAACAGTGAAGAATAGATTGCAGATGTTTGCATACATCTGCTCACTTATCAGAAGACATTCTTTTTCAATTAAATAACACATTTTATTCCAGAACCATGGTCCCTTTGAAAAATGCTCGGGTCTCCCATTGACTTCAATGGTGCTCGTTATTCGAGACGAGCACTCGAGCATCTGGAAAAGTTCGTCTCGAATAACGAGCACCCGAGCATTTTAGTGCTCGCTCATCTCTAATTATTACCCTTCTGGAAAAATGTTAGTGCGACCTCTGACTGAAATATATATAACACTGGAGCGGAATCACTTCTCACTGTATACACCTGTTATACAATATTATAGCAAGGTCTTTACATTACATAGAACTAATGAGTTGCTTTTTAGATATTCTTTCTCCAATATATATCTAGAGAAGTCTAAGCAGCACAACTAAGTCCAAGGAATGGTGCAAGTGGGTTCACACTTAACAGGGCCGGGATACAGAGAGAGGCTATATAGTAGCTGAAAATAGAATAAAGTCCGCCACACTTTTTCCACTATGCCTGGAGTCCTACTTATTTACCTAGAAGATACGTCCAATTTTTTGCCTGCTTTCAAATGAGAGCAGGAACAGATGTGTGAAGATTTCATGGGTGAAGGTTTTTCTCAGTAGAAAATTAGGGGGGTGGCTTGGGTGGTCATGGGCCCCCTGGAAGGCTTTGGCCCCGGGCTACTGCAGAGACCACTTATATTATAATCCACTACTGCCTCCAATCTAGGACAGTGACTCCCAGAGAAGCAGTGGTGCGTGGGACTGGCGTGGTGATAGGACTAGCCAGAAGCTAGGCTAACATGTACCGTATTTTTCAGACTATAAGGCGCACAAAAAATCCTTTAATTTTCTCAGAAATCAAAGGTGCGCTTTATAGTCCAGTGCGCCTTATATATGAACCTAATTACAGACAACAGCTGCCTTGTACTGTGCACAGGTCTGCCACCTGCTGGTCATTCATCCTTATAATCAGGTGCGCCTTATAATCCGGTGCGCCTTATATATGAACCTAGACGTTTTAGCAGGCATTTATTGATGGTGCGCCTTATAGTCCGAGAAATACGGTAAGTAGTAGAAGGGTTAGAATATTAATGATAATTTAGAATAGTAATGTGCACCCTATCTGGGTTACATTCAGTGGGGGCCCCTACCAGATGTTGCGTCCAGGGGCCTCCACTTACCTTAATCCAGCCCTGTCCGTGGAAGTATGAGCAGAAGTTGTGCAGGGGGTCCACATTAAAATTCTGCACTGAGGTTTGTTAGTCTTAGCTTTGTTAGTAAGCTTAGACACATTGGGGCAGATTTACTTACCCGGTCCATTCGCGTTCCAGCGGCGGCTTCTCTGCCGAGCGTTTGGGTCTTCCGGCGATTCATGAAGGTCCTGCGCCCGATGTCCACCAGGTGGCGCTGCTGCGCCGAAGTCCGCCGAGGTGCCCCGGAGTTCATCGTCTTCATCGTGGTGCATGTGAGTATGGCCCGTGCGACCAATTTTTTTAAAATGCGGCGGGTTTTCCGAATCCGTCGGGTTACCATTTGGCCACGCCCCCCCCCCCCCATTTCCGTCGCGTGCATGCCAGCGCCGATGCGCCACAAACCGATCGCGTGCGCCAAAATCCCGGGGCAATTCAGGGAAAATCGGTGCAAATCGGAAATATTCGGGTAACACGTCGGGAAAACGCGAATCAGGCCCTTAGTAAATGACCCCCATTGCTTTGCAAAAGTATTGCAGTGTTTTATACATTTCAATAGCGCACTACCGTAAAAAAATGGCATAGAAAATATAAAAGAAAAAGAAGCTTACTATATACTTTATTCACTTACAAAGTATTTTAATTGAGCCACCTCTTTACTGGACCGTCCTATAAATCATGTTATTCATCCCATCCAATCAATTCTGCATATAATATTAATGTCAAAATTTGTTTTTTTTTTTACTCCATTCCATTTATAAATGGAATAAAATCATCAAAAACTACCATTCATCCCACAAAAAATAAGCCCTGATTCAACAACATCTACAGGACAAAAAAAAGCAACATAATAGTAGCTTAGCAATTAACCCCTTCCCTGCCGATGCCCTTTTTCGTTTTCATTTTTCACTCCCCACCAATCTGTAACTTTTTTATTTTTCCATGTACAGAGCTGTGTTATGACTTATTTTCTGTGTAACAAATTAGACTTCATAGCGATGGTATTTAATATTCCATGCCGTGTACTGGGAAGCGGGGGAAAAAATTCCAAATGCAGTGAAATTGGTGAAAAAAAGTATTTGCGCCGTTTTCTTGTGGGCTTGGATATTACAGATTTCACTTTACGCCCCAAATGACATGTCTACTTTATTCTTTGGGTCGGTACGATTACGGTGATACCAAATTTGTATAGGTTTTATAATGTTTTCATACATTTACAAAAATTAAAACCTCCTGTACAAAAATTTTTGGGGGGATTTTGCCATCTTCTGGCGCTAATAACTTTTAATACTTTGGTGTACGGAGCTGTGTGAGGTGTCGTTTTTTGCGACTTTTGATGACGTTATCAATGTTATCATTTTTAGGACTGTACAACCTTTTGATCATTTTTTATAGAATTTTTTAAATTTTTTTAAATGGCAAAAAAGTGGCATTTTCGAATTTGGGCGCTATTTTCCGTTACGGGATTAAATGTAGTGAAAAAACGTTATTATATTTTGATAGATCGGGCATTTTCGGATGTGGCGATACCTAATGTGTTTATGATTTTTACTGTTTATTTATATTTATATCAGTTCTAGGGAAAGGGGGGGTGATTTGAATTTTTATGTTTTTTTATTATAATTTTTTTTAAACTTTTTTTTATTTTTACTATTTTTCAGACTACCTAGGGTACTTTAACCCTAGGTTGTCTGATCGATCCTATCATATACAGGCGGTCCCCTACTTAAGGACACCCGACTTACAGACAACCCATAGTTACAGACAGACCCCTCTGACCTCTGGTGAAGCTCTCTGGATGCTTTACTATAGCCCCAGACTGCAGTGATCAGCTGTAAGGTGTCTGTAATGAAGCATTATTGATAATCCTTGGTCCCATTACAGCAAAAAATGTTTAAACCACAATTGTCACTGGGGCCAAAATTTTTTTTGTCTGGATCTACAATTATAAAATATACAGTTTCGACTTACATACAAATTCAACTTAAGAACAAACCTCCAGACCCTATCTTGTACGTAACCCGGGGACTGCCTGTACTGCCATATGGCAGTATATGGGGATTTTCCTCCTCATTTATTACAATGTGCTGATAGCACATTGTAATGAATGGGTTAACACGAAACAGCCTTGGGTCTTCTGATGATCTGAGGCTGTCATTTGGACGGATCGCTGCTCCCCAATGACGTCACTGGAGCATCGTGTTGCCTGGTTTATTATGATGGAATATGATGGTAAATTTCCTTTAATGGTTAAAACTGTACAAGAAAAAGTTTGATAACTTTTTGAAAAAACTGGAAGGCAGCGCATATTACAATTTAAAGTTCTCTGCCAGTTGTCAGTGAATGGGACCATTTTCTGTGGCTAAAAACCTGTTGAGAGCTTTTACTGATAATTTGTTACAATGGGGGTCATTTACTAAGGGCCCGAACCGCGTTTTTCCGGCGGGTTACGCAAATATTTCCGTTTTGCCCCGATTTTCCCTGAATTGCCCCAGGGTTTTGGTGCACGCGATCGGATTGTGGCGCATCGGCGCCGGTGTGCACGCAACGGAAATTGGAGGCGTGGCCTACGAAAACCTCACGGATTCGGAAAAACCGCAGCATTAAAAAAAAAAAAAAAAGGGTCGCTTGACACGCGCTTACCTTCACCCGGCTTGGCTTGGTGAACTTCAGTGCATTCCGACGAACTTCAGCGCAGCAGCGACATCTAGTGGACGTCGGAGGAACTACCTCCCGGCCAGACCCAAATCCTCCACAAAGAACGCGCCGCTGGATCGCGAATGGACCGGGTAAGTAAATCTGCCCCACATTGTGTCATAGCATGAAAAACAGATCAGATTGTTCATCTTGCAAAAATAATGTCATCTATATAATAAGCCGGTCCTAGGTCCGGACATGTTTTCTGGTAATAGCATCATGCTGTAGAAATCCATAAAGTTGTTTGGGATACTTTATTAGTTAGGTTTCTATATTTTACATCACTTGAAAGAAACATATTAAATATTTATTAGAAAAATGTGTCTGTTATAAAAGTATATTTGCCCTGTAAAAATGTAATAAAATTAAGGAATAATTCAGTGAATCCGCTGTGAGTGGAGCGTTCCTTTAAAATTTCACACTTTGCATTAAAAAAAAAAAAAAGAGAGATGAGTGATCTCTACATGTAATTCACATAACCTGCCACCAGGGGGAGCTGATGTATAATATTGTACTTGGCTGTCACATGCAGTGGCCGCTCTCGTGTCTTGCATGGACAGGATGTAATGTGACAATAACATAGGTGACTGTGCAGATGTGTATTGATTCCGGAGGTGTTACATATGGCAATAAGAGATCATTCTGATTGGATGAAAAGTTGACGTGCCAAAGTGCAATGTGGATGGAGGGTGGGCTTCAGGATAAAGTCAGATAAATTCAGTTCTACCTAGTATACATGTATTAAAGGGATCTTCCCATTCTAAGTGGGACGCCCACCAAGTATAGCACATCCTATGGCTATATAATGTATAGTTAAAGGAAATCTACCATCATGATAAACCAGGGACATTACTCATAGATCCAGGCACCGGGACTGTGGTAATCTTCTTATATTTGTTATCCATGGCCTCCTGCCTTCTAAAATCATATTTTACAATTATGCTTATGAGCCTGAAGGGCTCTGGGAGCATTACCAGAGCCCCTCAGTGCTGCAGATTCAAAGGCTGTTACAATGAGCAGAAAATCTGCCACCCCTCTGCTCTCTCCCTCCTCCCTTACATGCCTGTGTGATCAAGCAGCAGGAAGTACAGGGGGTGGGGAAAGCTGCTCTGCTCATTGTAATAGCATGTGAAGCTACAGCACAGAGGGGCTCTGGTAACACCCACAGGAGCCCTTATGTCTCATGAGCATAATTTTAAAAATTGATTTTAAAAGAAAGGAGGCCATGGATAACAAATATAAGAAGATTACCACAGTCACAGTGCATGGATCTAGGAGTAATGTCCCAGGTTTATTATAATGGGTTTTGATGGTAAATTTCCTTTATGTTTAGAAGAATTGGGCAAAAACTTGCACATGATCCAATATGGCAGAATTCAAGATGGCGGCCATGTTCCACACATATAAAAAAATTAGATCCCCTAATCTTTTACTTGTTGGGTCTTTAGAGATGTAATTTTCCCTTTTGTTTCTGAAAAATAAAGGATCCTGGGAGTATATATCAGACAATATTACCTTACCTCACAAGTGTTCTGGATAATAATAATAAGAGAAATAATAAGAGATAATAAGAGAAAGCTGGGGGGCACAACATTTGGAAGAGGGGTACAATTTGAGGGGGAGCTGAAAAAGGAACAATGAAAATGGGGGTACAATATATATGGGGTATATAATGTGTGGGGGTGGAACAGAAGGCGTGGTCTAGGGCAAAGAATATTTCAGCTGCAGCAAAAGTTTAGAGGTATGAGCATATTTTTATATGGTTAGTTTAGTATATTCCTGGGAATATCTCTTCAGCTGAGCCATGTGATCTCTTTGTGACCCCCCCCCCCCCCCTTCGATGATGCACCTATCCAGGCTGTACCACAACGACTCTTCACAGGGTGTAGACCCCCTTCACATGCCGTATTCAGTTATGCTATATGAACACTGCCCCACGACCCGGACTCTTGGCATCATAGTCAGCCTTTTAATCAGGGCCGGAGCCAGCATTGGGCGTACCTGGGCAAGTGCCGGGCCCAGGGCTGCTGTAGGGGCCCACATAAGACTATACATAAGGTATCCATGGGGTGAGGGGGCTGTAACTAATGAATCCATAGGATGTGAGGAGGGCTTTAAATAAAATATCCATGAGGGGGCTGTATATAATATAACCACGAGGGGGCTGTATATAATAAATCCATGTGGGAGCTGTATATAATATATCCATGTGGGGGCTGTATATAATATAACCACGAGGGGGCTGTATATAAAAATCCATGTGGGGGCTGTATATAATATATCCATGTGGGGGCTGTATATAATATAACCATGAAGGGGCTGTATATAAAATATCCATGAGGGGGCTGTATATAATATAACCATGAGGAGGCTGTATATAATATAACCATGAGGGGGCTGTATATAATATAACCATGAGGAGGCTGTATATAAAATAACCATGGAGGGGCTGTATATAATATAACCATGAGGAGGCTGTATATAATATAACCATGGAGGGGCTGTATATAATATAACCACGAGGGGGCTGTATATAATATATCCATGAGGAGGCTGTATATAATATAACCATGAGGAGGCTGTATATAATATAACCATGTGGGGGCTGTATATAAAATAACCATGAGGGAGCTGTATTTCAAATATCCAAGAGGGGGCTGTATATAAAATACCCATGAGGAGGCTGTATATAATATAACCATGAGGAGGCTGTATATAAAATAACCATGAGGGGGCTGTATATAATATAACCATGAGGGGGCTGTATATAATATAACCATGAGGGGGCTGTATATAATATAACCATGAGGAGGCTGTATATAATATAACCATGAGGGGGCTGTATATAATATAACCATGAGGGGGCTGTATATAATATAACCATGAGGGGGCTGTATATAATATAACCATGAGGAGGCTGTATATAAAATAACCATGAGGGGGCTGTATATAATATAACCATGAGGGGGCTGTATATAATATAACCATGAGGGGGCTGTATATAATATAACCATGAGGAGGCTGTATATAATATAACCATGAGGGGGCTGTATATAATATAACCATGAGGGGACTGTATATAATATAACCATGAGGAGGCTGTATATAATATAACCATGAGGGGGCTGTATATAATATAACCATGAGGGGGCTGTATATAATATAACCATGAGGAGGCTGTATATAATATAACCATGAGGGGGCTGTATATAATATAACCATGAGGGGGCTGTATATAATATAACCATGAGGGGGCTGTATATAATATAACCATGAGGAGGCTGTATATAAAATAACCATGAGGGGGCTGTATATAATATAACCATGAGGGGGCTGTATATAATATAACCATGAGGGGGCTGTATATAATATATCCATGAGGGGGCTGTATATAATATAACCATGAGGAGGCTGTATATAATATAACCATGAAGGGGCTGTATATAATATAACCATGAGGAGGCTGTATATAATATAGCCATGAGGAGGCTGTATATAATATAACCATGAGGGGCTGTATATAACATAACCATGAGGGGGCTGTATATAATATAACCATGAGGGGGCTGTATATAATATAACCATGAGGAGGCTGTATATAATATAGCCATGAAGGGGCTGTATATAATTTAACCACGTGAGGGCTGTATATAATATAACCATGAAGGGGCTGTATATAATATATCCATGAAGAGGCTGTATATAATATATCCATGAAGAGGCTGTATATAATATAACCATGAGGGGGCTGTATATAAAATACCCATGAAGAGGCTGTATATAATATAACCATGAGGGGGCTGTATATAAAATACCCATGAAGAGGCTGTATATAATATAAACATGAAGGGGCTGTATATAATATATCCATGAAGAGGCTGTATATAATTTAACCATGAAGGGGCTGTATATAATTTAACCATGTGGGGGCTGTATATAATATATCCATGAAGAGGCTGTATATAATTTAACCATGTGGGGGCTGTATATAATATATCCATGAAGGGGCTGTATATAATTTAACCATGTGGGGGCTGTATATAATATATCCATGAAGAGGCTGTATATAATATAACCACGAGGGGGCTGTATATAATATAACCATGAGGGGGCTGTATATAATATAACCATGAGGGGGCTGTATATAATATAACCATGAGGGGGCTGTATATAATATAACCATGTGGGGGCTGTATATAATATAACCATGAGGGGGCTGTTTGGCATAATAAGCTAGGGAATTTTTGAAGATTCCCTACTACTCTTTGTTCTTTAGAGGATTCTAGAAAATAAAACAACACTGTCCTCCCAGCAAGCACAAATGGCACTGCCTCCAGCTGCCTATGTGATGCTGTACTGAGGCATCATGTGACTGATCCCACCAGACAGAGAAATTTGTAAAAACAATATGGTGCTTAATTAGAATATTAATAGACTAAAAGTACAGAGAGCGACAAATGCAGGTGACAAGTTTAGGGCTGCAGAAATGTGTTGTTTCTAGGGCGCTGCTGTGAAATGTGTGATACGTGTGAAGGTTTGAGCCCAGGATGCTGTGCCATAAGCCTGGTGACGCGTGTGATGAGACTGATAAGAGGGTCACAGTGTGGACGTTAGGTGTGGCCGGCGGTCTATCACATCGCTGATGGTTTGGAGCGTGAGTGGTAGAGAAAGGTGAGGAAGCTGAGATAGAGACATCCTGTGCTGCGGTTTCCTCTGCTGTCACAGCTGTGCACAGCTCTCTGCACCCATCAGGAGGCTCACATCCTTATCAATCTTTAGTTATTATCTAGGGTGAACTAATATAAGCATACAAAAGATAAGCATGAGAAGTGCACATCAAAGGAGGCAGAGGGCGCGTTCACACGTTCCGCTAGAACCGCGTTCATAACGCGACGCTAGCGCACAGGGGGCGGAGTTTGGGGCGATCGCATATGCGTTTCCAGAGAAACGCATGCGATCAGGTTATCAATCGCATGCGTTTCCCGGGAAACGCATATTCGATCGGCCCGAGCCGCGCCCACTGTGCACTAGCGTCGCGTTATGAACGCGACGATAGCGCAACGTGTGAACGCGCCCAGAACCTCACCCTCCAGGACCTGGACCCACTGCAGAATCCGGGACAGGGCCACATTCATACCTTGAGTCACTTATGACCTCTACCTTTGTGACCTATCCCCTTATTATTAATTAATGTTATTTTTTTAATGATAAAAAGTTATACAATTTTCCAATATACTTTCTGTATCAATTCCTCACAGTTTTCTAGATCTCTGCTTGCTGTCATTCTATGGAAAGCTTCTATGTTTACTACTAGAGGACAGAAATCTGACCATGGTCACACAGGTGCACGGCTCGTTATATCACACAGCTCTGATTACTCTCTATGATACTAATGAACCCTGCACCTGTGTGACCATGATTTCTGTCCACTAGTAGTAAACATTACAAGCTTTCCATAGAATGACAGCAAGCAGAGATCTAGAAAACCGTTAAGAATTGATAGAGAAAGTATATTGGGAAATCGTATAACTTTTTATCATAAAAACAATAACATTCATTTGCTGAAATGGTAAGACCCCTTTAAGCGTCAAACCTTGCATGTGACTAATATGTACAATCACAATTATGAGTCCACTCCATTACTAAGTAGTAGTGGACTGATACTGTACACAATACAACTACGACTGGATCAGACTACACAGGATGCGTTTGTAGTCTGTTACCTTGGGGATACATATAGAGCGGGTAGTAGTGGACTGACACTGTAGACAATATAACTACACCTGGATCAGACTACACAGGATGCGTTTGTAGTCTGTTACCTTGGAGACATATAGAGCTGGTAGTAGTGGATTGACACTGTAGACAATAAAACTACGACTAGATCAGACCACACAGGATGTGTTTGTAGTCTGTTACCTTGGATACATATAGAGCAGGTAATAGTGGACTGACACTGTAGACAATATAACTACAACTGGATCACACTACACAGGATGTGTTTGTAGTCTGTTACCTTGGATACATATAGAGCGGGTAGTAGTGGACTGACACTGTAGACAATACAACTACGACTGGATCAGACTACACAGGATGTGTTTGTAGTCTGTTACCTTGGAGACATATAGAGCTGGTAGTGGTGGACTGACACTGTAGACAATATAACTACAACTGGATCAGACTACACAGGATGTGTTTGTAGTCTGTTACCTTGGATACATATAGAGCGGGTAGTAGTGGACTGACACTGTAGACAATACAACTACGACTGGATCAGACTACACAGGATGTGTTTGTAGTCTGTTACCTTGGAGACATATAGAGCTGGTAGTGGTGGACTGACACTGTAGACAATATAACTACGACTGGATCAGACTACACAGGATGTGTTTGTAGTCTGTTACCTTGGATACATATAGAGCGGGTAGTAGTGGACTGACACTGTAGACAATACAACTACGACTGGATCAGACTACACAGGATGTGTTTGTAGTCTGTTACCTTGGAGACATATAGAGCTGGTAGTGGTGGACTGACACTGTAGACAATATAACTACGACTGGATCAGACTACACAGGATGTGTTTGTAGTCTGTTACCTTGGAGACATATAGAGCTGGTAGTGGTGGACTGACACTGTAGACAATATAACTTCGACTGGATCAGACTACACAGGATGTGTTTGTAGTCTGTTACTTTGGGGACACATAGAGCTGCACAGCAGTTGCTGACAAAAATAAAAATTATATGGACATTTTTGTTCAAGTGATTTGGTTGTCAAGGTCCTATTGGAAGTTAAATGAACAAGTTCCCCTTGAGGGTTGAAAAACAGGGCTGATTCCTTCCATAAACAGCGCCACACCTGCCCATGGTTTGTGCTGGTATTGCAGCTCAGCTGTATAGAAATGGAGCTTAGTTGCTATACCACACAGGTCAGGAAAGGAGCTGTTTTCGGTAAAGAGCAGCCATGTTTTTCAACCTATGGACAACCCCTTTTAGATAATCCTACTTTAAACCAGAAGATCATCATTACTTACCCAGATTTGACAAGACATTCATGTGTCTTCAGTATATCCCTAAGAAGTATACAGCGCAGAGGTTCTCGATCCTAATGAGAAGAATACGTCATCAGAAATGGGCGCTGAAATATAGATAAAACTAAAATTTCGGAAAGCTAACATCCTTCCTTAAAGGCAATGTACATCTGCTTTGTTATATGGGAATCCTTTTAGGCCCCGTCTCTGGTGAGCCCTAAAGACAAGCTTCATTTGACTCTAAATTCCTATAGGTGCCATATGATTTACTAATGGCTCAACTACTGACCCAGAAAGTAAAAAACAAAATATGGTTGGCCAAGGGGTCACAAGAGCTTGACCCTTATGTCCTAGGTTGAAGGTTACTGAGGTATGTACAGAATTTTTCTATGGGTCCCCATTAGACTTTTCTGCATAATACTTTCCATAAAGAAGAAGGAATTACCGTTTCACATTTGTAGTAGCTAATATTAAAGGGGTTCAAGACGAAAAACCTTCTTTTCCAGTTCTTTCTCTGAAAAATAAAAATAAAATCATCATTTGGTAAATCACACAGAGAGTAACACCCCTTTTACATGTCACCTCTCACCCTCTATGATAGATTTTTTTTTTCACAGCTCCGGCTTTGTATCTGCCCAATAACCACGAAAACCAGAGAGGAAAGAAGAGGGGAGGGGCTGACATTAGGCGCACCCTTCCAAAGCCACAACTGACACATATATGTCATACGTACACCCCCGCATGATACGTTTACGGAAAGACTGTCTATTGGCCTAGGTGATTCGGCAATAACTATAGAGCTCATTGACGATTCCCTCATCTGCGATGACAATGGAGGGTGTTGCTTTACTGCCAATCAGTGCAAGTGGGTGGAGTAATCAGGCCTCTCACTGCCAATCACGGTGTAGGTGGGGAAATCAGGCCTCTCACTGCCAATCACTGTGTGTGGGCAGAGTAATCAGGGCTCTCACTGCCGATCACTGTGTGTGGGCGGGGTAATCAGGATTCTCACTGCCAATCACTGTGTGTGGGTGGGGTAATCAGGCCTCTCACTGTCAATCACAGTGTATGGGCAGAGTAATCAGGACTCTCACTGCCAATCACTGTGATCGGGATTGTCGCTGCCAGTCCCTGTGTGTGGGTGGAGAAATAAGAACTCTTAATCAGGGTCGGATCCAGGTTTCAGTAGGTCCCTGGGCGATAGAGCCTAGGTGGGCCCCTTTGCAGTGAACTCACATGGAAGCATTTGAAATTCGGAAACGAAAAAAGTCTCCAGTCCTAAAATATTCCCTAGTTTATCATACCAAACAGCCTCCTCATGGTTATTTTATATAGTCCCCCCTCATAAACTATGGATTTATTATATACAGCCCCCCTTACCACGATGGATTCCTTATGTATAGCCTTATGTGGGCCCCCCCCAGCAGCTCTGGGTCCTGGCACTTGCCCCAGCATGCCCAGTGCTGGCGCCAGCCCTGCTCTTAATGTCCTAATAGGAGCCTGTCAAAATGTCTTCACATAATCTGAAATCCTATCATATAAGCCCTTATCAGTATATGTGTGTAAGTATCTTCTATGTACTACCACCCCCGTTGGCAGGTAGGTGGCTCCCATAAGCTGTTTGATCCATGCCACACAGTGCGGCTTTGAAGTTTCTTTATATCGGATCTCATGACCGCACGCTCACCTGGGCTGAAGGGCGGTGTCACTGAAAATACCTGGCCGCTCGCCCTCAGCGCTAAAGCTAATGAATGGAATATTTCAGCAGCTATAATCACCCACAAAGGGTGTCATTAACATTCCAATGTAAATGAGACCTCTTTATTTTTTTTTTAATTACAGTCATCCTGTAATTACACCCCAGACGAGGCTGCACATTGTGTAGCGCTGTACAAAGCCAGCTTGTAAAATACACGGATCGCTGCTTTCCCATAGAGCTAACTGAGGTAAACATTGGCGCGGGCGGGTAAAAATCCAAAAACAGCGCACAATATTTATACTATACCCCTCCCCTAAACTCCCCTAAACAGAATTTCCTATGCGCCATACTGGTTCAGACACAATCGTAACGTATTACAATTATTGTAAATCGTGTGACTTGATCTGTACGGGACGGAATACCGTAATTTGTTTTACAGCCTGATATTACATTGGGAAAAGGGAGGGAATCTTCCGGTGAGGGAATGTGACCTGCAAAACTACAAGCGCGGTGTAACATTCAGTCATGTATATTACCGCCATAGCTGAGCTACTGCTCATGAATAATAATAATCATATCCAACCCGCTCACTTTCACTTCCTATAAGCTGAGAATGACTCGCCAGCCACGATATGCGTGACCCCACGTTACCTTACTGCGCCTTACACTGCTAGAATAATACCACCACATGGAGCTAAATAGTAATATCCACTGACTTATTACTGCCCTACAGTGCTGAAATAATACTACCATATGGGGCTTAATAGTAGCATCCACTAAAATAATGCAGCAATAGGGAGAGTGATAGCAATATCCACTAACATAATGCTGTCATATTGAGCTTAAAAGTAATATCCATTAAATAATACTGCCATATGGGGTTCCTTGGGCCCACCCTCCATTAACTTCTAGAAAACAGACTCTAGAATTCTCCAAATTGGGTTGTCTTCTACTGTATCTCTGGGATCCAGTACTGGGTTAGGGCCTGGGCCCACCAGAGGATCCCCTGGGACTCTGGTGGGCCAGTCCAACACTGGCTAAAATAATACAGCCATATGGAGAGTAATAGTAATATCCACTAATATAATACTGTCATATTGAGCTTAAAAGTAATATCCATTAAATAATACTGCCATATGGGGCTAAAATAATACAGCCATATGGAGAGTAATAGTAATATCTACTAATATAATACTGTCATATTGAGCTTAAAAGAAATATACATTAAATAATACAGCTATATGGGGCTAAAATAATACAGCCATATGGAGAGTAATAGTAATATCCACTAATATAATACTGTCATATTGAGCTTAAAAGTAATATCCATTAAATAATACAGCTATATGGGGCTAAAATAATACAGCCATATGGAGAGTAATAGTAATATTCACTAATATAATACTGTCATATTGAGCTTAAAAGTAATATCCATTAAAGTAATATTGCCATATGGAGGTAAAATAATACAGCCATGTAGAGCATAACAGTAACATACACTAAAATAATTCTTCCTTAAAGTATTAAAAATGATACCTCCATATGGAGGTAAAATAATATGGAACTAAAATAATGATTCTACATGGAGCTTAATAGTAATATCCACTAAAATAATTCTGCCTTGCAGTGCTAAAAATAATACCTCCATATAGAGAGAAATAATATGGAGCTAAAATAATACAGCCTTATGGGGCTTATTAGTAATATCCACTAAATAATAGTGTCTTACAGTTTTATTTAATAATACTTGTTATGTAATACAGTACCCATGTTATTGATAACACTGATATAATACTACCGTGCAATGCTACAATAAACTCACCCTGTCCTAAGATAAAACTGCTGTACATTGCCAAAATAACATTGCCATACAGTGCAAAGAATAATGATGACAAACTTTTATACAGTATCAAAATAATACCACCATAGAGTGTAAAATACTGTGCCTAGATAATGGTAACATAGAGTGCACACTAGTGATATAGTATAGCCAATGAAGACTACAAAGCTGAAATGTGGATCCTGATTTCAGCCATCACTGTCTTATATGAGGAAATAGGATGTTTGCCCAATCTCCAAAACAGGGATGCAGAAGTTGTTACATAATACTGCCATATGGTGCACACATAATATTAATATAAAGTTGATACAAGACAGAAACCACAGATAACCTAATGCTACTGCAATCTAAAGCCTAAACAATAATACACATCGACTCAAACAGGAGGTATAGGATAGATTGAACATTTTGGGGGAGGGGCTGGTCACTGCTATATAGATGTCTTTACCATATTTCCTTGCTTGACACAATATCCGCTCTTCAATGCACAAATGCTGGATGTAGGTTTCTTGATGAGCTGGGGCATGAGGCTATGGCTGCGCCGGAGCGGGGTGTGAGGGGTCACTTCATGGCGGATCACCTCTGGGGGACATTCACATCCATTCTGTAGACACAAGATATAATGATGTGACTCCAGGCTAATAACACAACAAATATGGCATCTATGTCACAGTAAATAAGGGCCAAAACCATGACACTGGATGCATACGTGATTCCTAAGGGTTTTACCATAGTGGCTCGCTACTTTTTCCGGTGTCCCCGTTGGCCTCCATGGGACTTCAATTTCTACAGCCCACAACACGTCCTGCTTAGTGTTGAGAGAACCCAAACTGCACTGTTCCAATTCATTCAGAACACCGTGGGGTCGGGACCCCAAACTTGAACACAGACTTCTGCCAGAACAGCCAATCAACCAGCTTTTAGCCCCTAGCAACCACAGTCATGCCCATTGTAGGCAATGCTGTGATTGGCCATGCGGGATACGTGACCCTGATGTATAAGAGGAGTGGTCACATGTCCCACCACCATTATATCCAGGAGAGATCTAGCGAGATGCTGCAGCTGGAGGGACTTAGATAGGGACTTAGAAAAATGTAGGAAATTGCCCTTTTCAGGGCAGGTAGATAAGAAAAAAAGGCTGCTTTATTGAAAGACAGCTAGAAATTTTAAACAATTGCCCTTTTTAGGGCAGTGACAAAAACTGTGTGTGTACTTATACCATCTAATAACACAATGACAGTAACTGCATGTGTAGAACCATACCAATTGGGGGTTTTATTTACCTATTTATTTTACTTTTATATTATATGTTATTATTTTAAGTACTTTCCTTGCCCCATTTTTTGCAGGCCAATTGTCCTGTCATTATTTTGCTGCCCTCTACCCCTTTCTACCCTCATTTTACAGCCACTTTGGGGTCAGGTCCCCTTTGATTTCAACTGGGTTTAGGTCTTGTGTGAAGTTTGGCCGAACTCGTTGAACCCAAACTTCGACAGACTTGATCAACACTATTTCTGGTTCCATCACCGGCCTCCACTTCCTGGTTCATCACGACACTGGGAAAATGGCCGCTGAGAGCAATGGCCACAGACTGAAATCAGCCAGAGATTGCCTGATTAGAACTCTCTATGCGTCAAGAAGAATCAAGAAGTAGTCCACATCGGTGGAATAGGAGTTTTGTATCCCATTTTAGGTATTTTGTAAATATCCATTTTCTAAGGATCTTAGGCTATATTCACACTGCCGTTGCCCGCCCGTACCGTACCGTAGCGGGCAACGGCAGTGTACGGGGAGAGGAGGAGGAGGTGAGCGCAGCTCACCCCCGCCCCTCTCCATAGCAACCTATGGCGCACGGCGCCGTATTACGGGGAAAGATAGGACAGGTCCTATCTTTCTCCCGGGTACGGAACGGTACGGTGCCGCACGTGTGCGGCACCGTACCGCTCCTGTAGGGTGCCGTGCGCCCATAGGAGTGTATGGGGGACGTATATCGGCCGTATATACGTCGGCCGTATATACGTCCCCCATACGTTCGTGTGAATGTAGCCTTATTAGTAATGAAACACACACCTGGCTAATGGGGGTCTGTATGACCACTCCCGCGATGATCTCTGTCTTATAAGCTGTTTGTGACTTCTTCTCCTGAGATTCGGATCCAATGGATTGTATTTCCGGAGCCTGCGTTGATCCTGGTCTGGGTACCTGAGGAGCATCATACATAAATCAACTGAGCAACATAACATATAGCATGAGATACCATACTCATTTTGGAGATTTTGGAGCCCAATATGTTCTCAGACTAGTTGTCATTTCCGTTACGCTCATCAAGGGACTAGGTCCAACAGCTGGGAAATTTCTGGCGGCAATTAAAAAACTGCACCATTGTTGTAGATTGTAGAATCAAAGATAGGGGGCGACCAAAGTGATGCTCCCCCTGCAGCCTCTGAACTTCTCCAGTAAATATGACTCTTCTCTGCTCATTTTCACATGACTTTAGAGGAGATATTTTATGGGTAAACGGGTGAGATTTCACATTCTAGAAAGGACATTTCATCCACTACCTGAGAGGGCTGGTGGTTTAATGTGGTGAAATCTGATGACAGGTTCCCTTTAAATTATAATATTATGTGAAACTTTATGGAAATGTTGTTTTGTCATGGGGGGAGGGACCACTCTGCTTTCTGTTTGGACTTCAGAAAAAAGTATTATATAAGGTGCAACACATGGAGGTTTAGACGGCAATACAGAAATGGATATGAATAGGACCTGTCATATCTGATGGGCCAAACCACACATTGTATGACAATTCTCTATAGAACTCCATGTAGCATTGTCTACGAAACAATGGGCAGGGAAAGACTCATAGGTGACAGGCCCTACACATAGTTGAAAAGCCTGCGAGTGACTTTGCCTCTGGCACGTTGCATGCTTTCTTAGTTCCATGTTAACAATGATGTGTTAATCACGCATGACTGGCCGGCTATTCCAGACAGCGGTTACACAATCCTGGATCGGGGCCCATTTCTCACAGTATAATTAGATCTATCGTGTGGAGTACGTTGAGGACCACATGCCCTGAAGCTTCTCCATGTTGTCGTATGAATTCATCTCTTGTCGGATCAAAGTCCCTTTTTTTATCCCATTACTTAGATTTTTACTCCATAGGTTGCAACAAGGTGTACCATACATGGTTTATATCGGAGAGAGAAGTATCTATACAACTGATATTCCTTCAAATATCTGAATTGGCAAGACTGAGCTGACCCTTAATTCAAAAAATAGAAACCCCCAAGCTGTTGTGGCCCATTATAAAAGCTTTAGGAAGAGATGGAGACCTAGGAGTAGAGATGGGACGTGACTTGTCCATGGGTCAAAGAAACAAGAAGTGGAAAAGCTGTAACAGATACCATCTACACGGCACGTGGGCTACGTGAAGACACCTCCATGCAAGGCTCTACACAGGGCGGAGGCATAACAAGAATCAAAATGCCAGCCAGTATAAGCACATTGGGGCACATTTTCTTACCCGTCCCGTTGACGCCGCCGATCCGGAATGTCTGACGAGGATTCGGAGCTGCCGCGTTTCACTAAGATCGTGCGCCCGATATCCTGCATGTGTCGCTTCCCCCGCTGAGGCCCGCTGGAGTTCACCTTCTTCTTCCGAGTGCATGTGAGTGCAGATCTTGCGACACAATTTGGTTTTTAAATTCCGCGGTTTGTCCGAAGCAGTCAGGTTGTCCAACGTCCACGGCCCCCAATTTGTGTCGCATGCAAGCCGGCACGATGCACCAAAATCCGATCGCGTGCGCCAAAAACCCGGGGCAATTCAGGGCAAAACGGTAAAAATCACGAAACCATATGGAAATGCGTCTGACGGCCCCTTAGTAAATGTGCCCCATTGTCTGAAAATATGAGGGTATAAGCAAGGTGCCCAATAGTAGTTAAGACTTAACTTTTAATTCAAATAATGTAAAAAAGCCACCTATCTACCTGTGGCTAGAATAAACATTCAACAATGACAAAGGAAAAGAATTTCTTCCTTTAAAAACATAAACCTAGTGACATAGAGATCATTAGGGACATTGGAGTGTCCTGGTGAAAGTACAGCTTAATAAGCAAACAGGGGTACAATTAAGCCAGGTATATTGCATGTATAAACAGGAGATAGCAAGGGAAGTAAAAACAGGTTGGGTCTCACCAGTCTTCATCCAGGGGAGGCAGGATTACCGGGTATATGGTCCAGAGATAGCCTAGTTATCCCTATTAACTCTGGCTCCTGAGCCCCTTGAATTGCTCCCAGCCCTTACAAGGGCGGTCCCATGTCTGCCCCTGCGATGGCTATTGTACCCTATTTCTTAAATAGTAAATAGTATCAAATCCCTACGCGTTTCGTGCAAGGGTTAGATTGCACTCATCAGGGGATAATAAATCAGAAATAGTACTCCAGCTTGCTGTTAAAAAATGGGCTCTGTATACTCGCCCTATTTCCAGGCTGTAAAACGGGCTGTGGCTCGTCCAGCATCAGCGAGCGTTAACCTAAGCACTAGGTAGAGAGTACGGCGTCGGCGCCAGATTACCGCGCATGCGTCAAAGTTAAAGCCGATTCCGGCCGCCCAGGCCACGCCCCCGGTTCTGTCATTGGTCGGGGAGCCGTCGCGTCATGGCCTGGGAGGAGGCCGCACCCGGGTATGACAGTGATGGACAGGTGAGTACATCGAGCAACAGTGGTGCTCGTAGTGTAGCTCCTCCTCGCTCTCCAGAGTGAGAGGTAGGAGTAGAGTTTACACAGACCCGGTGTAGCAGCCGTCAGCAACCCCTACTGGCCTCCAATCAGTACAGTGACAATGTTAGCATTCAAATGGATAGCCGTGGGGAAGAGTAGTGCCTCAACAGGAATGATGAACCCCTCAGAGATTCCTATCGGAGGTCTAAACCGGGGGTTAACACATCGCACTTTCATAGGCTCAGTAAGAGATAACTGTGCCTTAGTGCAGTTCCGTGGGCATTAAAACTTGGTCTTTATTATTATTATCTGGTTTTTAGGTTGGAGAAGTAAAATGGCAACTCTTAGTAATGTTGGGACTAAGGACTAAAGCTTTAAGGATTTAGTGGCCAAAAGAGTGGGGGGGGGGGGGAAGGGGGGGAGAGGGGAAAAGGAAGAGAGGGAGGGAACAAGGAAAGGACCAAGGAGGATTGTCACTTGTCAGTATCGTGTGGAAGGATACAGTGAGCTTCAGAGGAAGCAAGCATAACTTAAGGTTTCGTTGAGTCCTTTTGGGGTTACTGTATCCAGGGAAAAAATCCATTTTGCTTCCTTTTGTAGGATGGATCTGTCCCAATTGCCTCCCCTGATAGGTCTGGGGACTGCCTCAATACCATGGAAGCTGATCTTCTTTGCATCTCCATTGTGAATTAAATTTATATGTCGTGCCAGAGGTGTATCTCTGTTATGAGCAATGTCTCCCAGATGTGCTCCTATCCTTCTTCTCAACTGGCAGATAGTTTTTCCAACGTATTCTAATTTGCACTCGCATATTGCCCTGTAGACTACTCCTTCCGTACGGCAGTTGATGAACTGTCTAATCTTAAACGTGCTGCCTGTTACTGTCGAAGTGAAGGTTTTGCACCTTTTTATGTACGGACAGGCTATACATCCACTACAGCAAAAACTGCCTGCAATTTCGATTTTCTCAAGCCATGTAGAGTCATATGTGTCTGTAAAATGGCTACGGACTAGTCTGTCCTTCAGGGAACGACCCTTTCTATAAGTTACTGTAGGTCTTGTGCTAATGACATCTCCTAAATCCGGATCCATCCCTAGAATATCCCAATGTTTGTCCAACACCTTTTTAACTCTGCTAGCCCCATTATCAAAGGTTGTAATTAACCTAATCATTTTGTCTTCCCTTGGTTTCTCTTGTATTTTCAGGAGGTCACTACGATCTCTATGTAGGGCCTCTTGAAAGGCCGACCTCAGTATCCTATCAGGATAACCCTTATCCTGAAACCTCTGACGTAGGTCTTTAGCTTGTCTAAGAAACGTCCTAGTGTCTGAACAGTTCCTCCTAAGTCGGAGGTACTGTCCTTTTGGGATACCTCGCTTTAGGGGAGTTGGATGGCAGCTTTCCCATCTCAAGAGCGAGTTTGTGGAGGTGGCCTTGCGGTACACCTCTGTTGCGAGGCCACCCTCAGAATCTCGAGTTATTAGTACGTCTAGGAAGGAAAGGTTATGCATGGAGCTTTCATGCGTGAATCGTAAGCCAACTGGATTCACATTTAGCTGTTGCACAAAGTTTTTAAACTCTAAGGTGGAGCCTCTCCAGATGACCAGGACATCGTCAATGTACCTGTACCAGGCATCCACCTTAAATGTATTCAACTGATTTGCCTCATTAAACACTAGGGTCTCCTCCCACCAGCCCAGGAGCAAGTTGGCGTAGGTTGGCGCGCACGGCCAACCCATGGCCGTGCCCCTGAGCTGGTGGTAGTACCTCCCGTTAAAGAGGAAGAAGTTCCTAGTAAGGCAAAATTCGAGAGCCTCCAGTATGAAGTGATTATGTCTCTCTTGGTGTCTCCCTCTAGATTTGAGGAAGTGAGCCACTGCCCCTAAGCCCATCTTGTGGGGTATTGACGAGTACAGAGCTTCTACATCCACACTTCCAATGAGATGTTCTTTGTCGAGAGTAAGGCCATCTAGTTTCGTAAGGAGGTCCAATGTGTCCCTTGTATATGATGGAAGTGCTAAAACGAAGTCTCTTAAGACCTTGTCTAGATATATGCCCAGATTTTGTATTATGTTATCAACTCCTGAGACTATGGGGCGTCCCTTAAGTGGGGATAGCCCCTTGTGCACTTTGGGGAGACTGTAAAAGGTTGCTAGAACCGGGTTCTTTGGTCTAAGGAAGTTAAATTCCGCTTCGTCTATTACACCATCCATTCTAGCTTGCTGGAGTAGGTCGTCTAGTTCTTTAAGATATTTCTTGGTGGGATTTTCAGAGAGAATCTCATAGGATTCTCTATCATTTAGAAGGTCTAGGCACATGTCTTTGTATTGTGTAGTGTTCAGTAGGACTATGTTACCCCCTTTGTCCGACTGTTTTATTGTAATGGTTTTGTCCATCTGTAATACAGTCAAAGCCTCTAGTTCATTTTTAGTGCAGTTGTACTGGAGGTAGTCACTTCCAATATCCTGATAGGATACTGAGGTCGGCCTTTCAAGAGGCCCTACATAGAGATCGTAGTGACCTCCTGAAAATACAAGAGAAACCAAGGGAAGACAAAATGATTAGGTTAATTACAACCTTTGATAATGGGGCTAGCAGAGTTAAAAAGGTGTTGGACAAACATTGGGATATTCTAGGGATGGATCCGGATTTAGGAGATGTCATTAGCACAAGACCTACAGTAACTTATAGAAAGGGTCGTTCCCTGAAGGACAGACTAGTCCGTAGCCATTTTACAGACACACATGACTCTACATGGCTTGAGAAAATCGAAATTGCAGGCAGTTTTTGCTGTAGTGGATGTATAGCCTGTCCGTACATAAAAAGGTGCAAAACCTTCACTTCGACAGTAACAGGCAGCACGTTTAAGATTAGACAGTTCATCAACTGCCGTACGGAAGGAGTAGTCTACAGGGCAATATGCGAGTGCAAATTAGAATACGTTGGAAAAACTATCTGCCAGTTGAGAAGAAGGATAGGAGCACATCTGGGAGACATTGCTCATAACAGAGATACACCTCTGGCACGACATATAAATTTAATTCACAATGGAGATGCAAAGAAGATCAGCTTCCATGGTATTGAGGCAGTCCCCAGACCTATCAGGGGAGGCAATTGGGACAGATCCATCCTACAAAAGGAAGCAAAATGGATTTTTTCCCTGGATACAGTAACCCCAAAAGGACTCAACGAAACCTTAAGTTATGCTTGCTTCCTCTGAAGCTCACTGTATCCTTCCACACGATACTGACAAGTGACAATCCTCCTTGGTCCTTTCCTTGTTCCCTCCCTCTCTTCCTTTTCCCCTCTCCCCCCCTCCCCCCCCCCCCCACTCTTTTGGCCACTAAATCCTTAAAGCTTTAGTCCTTAGTCCCAACATTACTAAGAGTTGCCATTTTACTTCTCCAACCTAAAAACCAGATAATAATAATAAAGACCAATTTTTAATGCCCACGGAACTGCACTAAGGCACAGTTATCTCTTACTGAGCCTATGAAAGTGCGATGTGTTAACCCCCGGTTTAGACCTCCGATAGGAATCTCTGAGGGGTTCATCATTCCTGTTGAGGCACTACTCTTCCCCACGGCTATCCATTTGAATGCTAACATTGTCACTGTACTGATTGGAGGCCAGTAGGGGTTGCTGACGGCTGCTACACCGGGTCTGTGTAAACTCTACTCCTACCTCTCACTCTGGAGAGCGAGGAGGAGCTACACTACGAGCACCACTGTTGCTCGATGTACTCACCTGTCCATCACTGTCATACCCGGGTGCGGCCTCCTCCCAGGCCATGACGCGACGGCTCCCCGACCAATGACAGAACCGGGGGCGTGGCCTGGGCGGCCGGAATCGGCTTTAACTTTGACGCATGCGCGGTAATCTGGCGCCGACGCCGTACTCTCTACCTAGTGCTTAGGTTAACGCTCGCTGATGCTGGACGAGCCACAGCCCGTTTTACAGCCTGGAAATAGGGCGAGTATACAGAGCCCATTTTTTAACAGCAAGCTGGAGTACTATTTCTGATTTATTATCCCCTGATGAGTGCAATCTAACCCTTGCACGAAACGCGTAGGGATTTGATACTATTTACTATTTAAGAAATAGGGTACAATAGCCATCGCAGGGGCAGACATGGGACCGCCCTTGTAAGGGCTGGGAGCAATTCAAGGGGCTCAGGAGCCAGAGTTAATAGGGATAACTAGGCTATCTCTGGACCATATACCCGGTAATCCTGCCTCCCCTGGATGAAGACTGGTGAGACCCAACCTGTTTTTACTTCCCTTGCTATCTCCTGTTTATACATGCAATATACCTGGCTTAATTGTACCCCTGTTTGCTTATTAAGCTGTACTTTCACCAGGACACTCCAATGTCCCTAATGATCTCTATGTCACTAGGTTTATGTTTTTAAAGGAAGAAATTCTTTTCCTTTGTCATTGTTGAATGTTTATTCTAGCCACAGGTAGATAGGTGGCTTTTTTACATTATTTGAATTAAAAGTTAAGTCTTAACTACTATTGGGCACCTTGCTTATATCACTTGGTTACTCTATTTGATGCCATGGTCTGGAGCCAGTCTTGAACAAGTTACCTCTCTAATAGAGGAACATTTGACAAGCTCCTATACATTTACCTTTTAGAAAATATGAGGGTATGTAGCGTAGCCCAACTCCATTTCAGTAGGAACTTCTAAAGCAAGTGAGAATGAGAATGGGTGCTAGACTGGGCTGCCCTCGCTGCTTATGGATCCTATAGGAGCTGTATGGTATGAATCTATAGTACATGCACCTCTGGCTCCATCTATTATGACTACATATTTCACAAAAAAGAAACGTCATCAATGATCCACCCTTCTGCACCATCTCATACCAGGGGGAACTGTGAAATCATAGATAAGCCAACTTCAAAACTGGGGCCACCATCTTTATACAATACCTATATAGAGCTCCATCAAGCATGACTACATGACAGATCATTAGTCCGCAGAAACTGCAATGTAGAACATGTTCCTACGGGATCAGAGATGAAGCTCAAAAGTCTAGGTCCAGGCACATCCAAGTCCACCCCCTCATAATGGATTCACACTACATGATAAACTATTAATTGGATAGCTAGCTCCATCCTGTCTCCGAAAAGGCATGAAGCCTCCTCAACAGGTGTACAATATAAATCTAGAACTTATTATGGATTTTTGTAAAAAATTTGGTAAAAATTTTGCAAGGGTTACATCACACTCATTTACTTACCCGGTCCATTCGCGATCCCGCGGTGTGTTGTCCGACGTTGATTTGGAGCTTGCCGTGATTCACTAAGGTCGTGCGCCTGATATCCACTAGGTGTCGCTGCTGCCCTGAGGTCTGCCGGAGTTCACCTTCTTCTTCCCGGTGTATGTGTGTGCTATTCTTGCGACACAATTTTTAAAAAAAATTCCATGGTTTTTCCGAATTTGTCGGGTTTTCCGACGGCCACGGCCCCCGATTTCTGTCGTGCGAAAGCCGGCGCCGCTGGGCCACAATCCAATCGCATGCGCCAAAATCCCGGGACTATTCGGCGCAAATCGGAAATATTCGGGAAACCCAACGAAAATGCGAGATTCGGACCCTTAGTAAATGAGGCCCAATGTATGAAGACGTAGTTACAGCATAATATAGTAATCATGTAATAATGATCGTAAATAACATTGAGTTATTGGTGTTGGACAATTTATTTTTGACATTCGCTGAAGCGGAGCATGAACACGACAAAAACAGCAGCTGGGGCGACCATGACAGACGTGTTACTACACTCATGGGTGTTGTTAGAGGAAATGGTGCTCAGTGGAGTATGGAGTAACCTTCGTCTTACCATTGTAATTGTTTGTAGACTGCCAGGTGGTTAAAATGTTTTGGTGCATTAAAGGGGAACTGAATGTTTTTTTTTTTTGTGGGGGCGGGGAATAAGGTTTTATATTTGAACTGAGGTGTAGAAATAACTTTTTGTAATCAGCTGCCTGATTTTTACACCATGATGCGCATCTCTCATAACATAGATGCCATAGAGATGGTTTCCTCACTGTGGACCCCCTATTTCCAGGTCCAATTGTTGAGGTGGTTCCTCAGAACTTTAACAACTGATGTAACCATGTGTGTGATGGAGGACCAGCTCAACCGGTAAAGAAGCCTCAGAGATGACAAACTGATCTTAGTGGGAGGTGTGGATGATGGAAACAAATAAAGTTTCTAGAATATCAATGTGGGCAGAGGACAGAAAGGTCAAAAAGGAAGGACAGAACATAAAAGAGAGTAAAAAATCTTAATAATCACAACCTCTTCGCCTAGTTATTTATCAATGATGGTTCTCTTGGCTGGAAAGGGCTCCATAGTTTTTTGTCACGACCCCTGGCTTCAGGTGATCTGTTACTCTGCATATGTGATGACTCTCTATAAACCATGTATTTACTATAGTCTTTGATTCCCACCCATCGAGTCATGTGTGTTGGTTACGATGTTTCGACTTCTTGAAGTCGAACGCTTACACTGTTCATAGCTGGGTCAAGATGGTCACCAACCTTCCAGTCAATGTCTTCTTTGACACCCCCGACACCAGATACACTCTCATATGTCAAATACTCTCCTCCTATGTGCACTCTTCACCACTCCTCCAACACCCCGTGGCCTTCAGGTTGGTTTTTAAGTTGAAGCCCTGAAGGTCAAGGTGAACATAGAGGTCCAGATGTTGATACAAAGGGATGTTGGCCAAGCAATATTCAGGAAAGTAAATTCAACTCTGAATGTTTCTTCTGTCTGAGGTTAGCAGTGAAATATAGACGGTTACATAACAAAAATAGACAATTGCTTCCTGTTCCCTGTCACCAAAACTGAGCTCAAGTGAAAGATGTCTGTACTTACTGTGCTAACTGATACACAGTAAATATTGTATTGCTCCCTGAGGCAAAGTGCTCAGCTGGTGTATGGTGCACTACTGGGGGTGTCCATGGCAGCTATGTAACTAGTAGTGGTTGATCTAGCTTTAATATCTATAATAAAATTCTGCTTTGGAGATTGAGGTATTGGGGCCAGTTAGGTCCGACAAATGCCAAGAGCTCTACATAATATATGGGTAGCCTGTGCAGTTGCTCATGGGCCTAATACGGTAGAAGGAATGGGTTTTCTGCAGTCCACTGAAGAGATCTCACACACCAACACACCAGAGTGCTCCAAGTCCAGCTACAATCCTGGAAATTTAATGCATATTTCCTTTGAGACTGCCAAAGATCACTATCCCAGAATTGAGCATGCACACCACCGCCGCATGCGCACATAGGGTAATCGGGAACCTCTTGCCTTGTGATCACTGGTGGGTCCCAACTTCTGGATCCGCAGTGATCGGAAACTTATCCACACACATCTTTGTGGATTTAACCGTCTTGGTCTTATTGCTACATTTCCCGGTCAATGTAGAGCGCCATATTGGAGCTGCCCTGGCACCTTGCTCCCACGGGGGTCATTTCCTATGTGTAGCATCCAGTAGGTGTTTGTAAGATTTAGGGATTGTAAGATATAGACATTGTAATCCACACTCCTGTACATACATGCCATAGGCAGGACAATCCACCTCCTTGAGAAGATTAGGAAGTCAATGCCGCTCCCAAACACCTTCCGCCCGAGCACAATGGCGATGAGGGTTTATTGATATCAGGATAATGGAGGCTCATTAGGATTGTAATAATCCGTATAAACTAGTGTATAATAATAGTATGCTGAGAGGAGAACACTCATCTGTCAGTGTACAGACTCTTATAAAACTGGTCCTGGTAACACTGCAGCTTGTAGGTCCCATAATCCTCCTGCAGCACTGAACTTTACGTGCCCTACCGAAATCTTATGTAAAACTGCTGACACAGCATTTAACAAGATGAATGTATTCTGATTATCTCCAGCACTGCATGGATTTCCACCCCAATATAGCAGAGCTGAGTGTGTTATCTGAAGTCCTTAAGAGTTAAATCTTACAATTCATGATTTGGAAAGTGGGTCAGGCATTTGCAACGCACACGTTGGCAGATCCCCTCCCAGCCACAGTGTCCTATAACAATGTTAGGCTCCATGGGTGATTCTCACCCCTGTGGGATCTGATGTTTCATTTAGTTTAATGGGTGAATTCAATTTGTGATGCAAGAAATTTAAATTGGATTTCCCATGGGACCAGAAACAGCACTTTCATGGCAGCAGTATCCCATAACATACAAGCAATAGCCTCAGTATCCAATAGCAATGTCAGGCACAGGATTTCTAAAATAATTCCCCATGCCCAGGGCCGGCGCCAGCACTGGGCATACCTGGCCAAATGCCAGGGCCCAGAGCTGCTAGGGGGCCCACATAAGGAATCCATGGAGTTAAGTGGGCTGAATCCATAGGTTGTGAGGGGACTTATATAAAATAACCATTAGGGGGCTGTATGATAAACTAGGGAATATTTTAGGGAACAGAGGACTGTTTAGTTTCAGAATTTTTAATGCTGCTTCTTGAGTTTACTGCAAAGGGGCCCACTGAGGCTCTGTCGTCCAGGGGCCTACTGAAACCTGGAGCCGACCCTGCCCATGCCAGTGATAGTGCCACCATGAAGGTAAAGAAGAGCAACAGTGCCCTATAATAATAGCATTAAAAGGAAGTTACTACATAAAAATGGTGACCACAAAATGCACAATATATATAATAAAGATATCCTGCAACTATAGCTCCAGGAAAATCTGATTAATACTGCATATGAGATAGGGCGGAGAGACTTCTCACTCTGCATCTCATTCTCTCTGTGATCAGAACAAAGTCAGATCTACTTTCATATGAAAAGCTTTGAGACAAATATTTAAGGCATAAATGTCATATTAACCAGAAAAATCTGATTAATAATACAAATGAGATAAGGAATGGTGTGGTTTAATATTTGAAACTCCTGATCTCATGCTCTCTGTGATCAGCACAATGCCATCTTTACATTGATATGAAGAATTTTGACTGATATTTAGGCATGTATGTCATACTTGCCCTAGCTTTGTTGGGTAGAAAATCTAATTAGTACTGCAAATGAAATGAGTAATTGTAAGTTATTACATTTTAAGTCACTGACAACTGACAGTACACTGACAACTCAACTTTTCTATGAAAAATGATGTGGTACCTTGTAAGAAAAATCTGATTAATTCTGCAAATGACATAAGGACTAGTATAGTTTGACATTTGTAATTCTGGATCTCACACTATCTGTGGTCAGCACAATGTCATCTTTACTTTTAGATGCGGTATATATGCCTAAATATCAGTCTGTCATACTAACCCCCAGACCTTGTTGGGTAGAAACCCTAATTAGTACTGTAATTGAGACAAGGAATAGTGTGGTTTGACAATTGATACTCTGGATCTCAAACTATCTTCACTTTGATATGAAGGGTTTTGAGATAGACTGATAGTTAGGCATATATGTATCATATTAACCCTAGCCTTTTGGGGTAGAAAATCTAAATACTAGTGCAAATAAGATAAGTAATTGGATGGTGTGACTGCTTCTGTATGAAACATTGGGGCATATTTATCAAGCTGTCTGAAAGTCAGAATATTTCTAGTTGCCCATGGCAACCAATCACAGCTCAGCTTTCATTTTACCAGTGCTCATGAATATTTTAAAGGGGAGCTGTGATTGGTTGCCATGGGCAACTAGAAATATTCTGACTTTCAGACAGCTTGATAAATCTTCCCCATTATGTCATAGACTGGTGTTCAGGAATGTATGTTGTAAGAACCATAGCCATGTAGGGAAGAGAAATATTAATAATAATATTAAAATCTGATTAATACCGCAAATGAGATAAGGATGGTTTGGCATTTGAAATTCTGGATCTCACACTATCTGTTGTCAGCACAATGACATCTTTACTATATATATATATATATATATATATATATATATATATATATATACATTTTTTTTTACATATACCTAAATATCTGTCTGTCATACTAACCCGAGCCTTGCTGGGTACAAAATATAATTAGTACTGCAAATGAGATAAGCAATTGTAAGGTGTGACTTTTGCTTCTCCACCTATTTGTGGCCAGCACAGTGACAACTCAACTTTGATATGAAAAACTATGATGTAGAATGATGTTTAGTAATAACGCAAAAAAAAAAAAAAAAATCTGATTACTACTGCAAATGAGATAAGGAATGCTGTTCTGATATTCTGTATCTCACCCTCTTTGTGGTACAATGCCACCTCCACTGATTAGGGTTTAGGATACATGTAGTGGGAAACATAGCTTTGTTCAGCAGAAAAATCTGATTAATTCTGAGAATAAGATAAGGGATAACATGCTGCTGTACTTCTTCCCCTCTCTGTGAGCAGCATAGCACGGGGACAGCTTTCATCTGAACAAGTCTAATATCTAGCGATCCGCTGTCATGGTTCTGAGCCTCGTCATGCAAAAAAAATTGTCATTTCTTGCTCTCTGCCCTAGTAATTAGATTTTTTAGGTGACTAATCTTAGCCATAGGATCGGAGGTTTTTTTTACTACAGATTTATGGCTTCCTCATGTGTCCTCAGTAGGTTTGGTCATGTTCTTGCTCAGTGCACATCACCCGCTGTTTACGGTAACATATATGTGACATACACTAATCCTAGGCTTTAGTATGACATCTTTTCAGGCCTCACTTTACGAGGGGAGTCCGCCTTATTAATCTGGAGTGTATCGGTTGTGTAACAAAATGTACACAGTTCCTTCTACTTTCCTCTGTTTCCTCATGACAATGTCGCAGTCACATGCAGAACTGTCCTTACTAATACAATCACTTGACTGGACCGGTCATCACCTCCCACATGATCAGCATGGGTATTTCCTGAAGTTCTCTGTGCTGCTGGGAACCCTGGTCTTTGGAATATCTCCATTACTCTTCTTATTTAAAATTTTTGTCTCTTCTTCACATACGGGACTGTTCTCCATCACATAATCACATAAGTGGACAGGTCATTACCACTCACATGATCCGTAAGGGCGGTTCCTGAAATTCTCTGTGCTGCAGGGCAATCTGATCCTTCAAATATAAGTCAGCCAAAAACCTCCTTACTGTCTCCATTTACTTATATACAGAATGTTTCTTCTCCCCTGTCACATGGTCGACTTTCCTTACTCTAATCATCACATGAGTCAGCTGGTCGCTGCCCGCTCCAAAAGTCTCATAGTCTGCTCCTTCTGTCAAATGACTGATTATACAGCATATATGCCACTGAATTATACTCTCTATGGTCATCTGGCTTCTATATTAGTATACAGGACACCCGACTTACAGACAACCCATAGTTACAGACAGACCCCTCTGACCTCTGGTGAAGTCTCTGGATGCTTTACTATAGTCCCAGGCTGCAATGATCAGCTGTAAGGAGTCTGTAATGAAGTTTTATTGATAATCCTTGGTCCCATTACAGCAAAAAATGTTAAACTCCAATTGTCACTGGGGACAAAAATTTTTTTGCCTGGATCTACAATTATAAAATATACAGTTTCGACTTGCATACAAATTCAACTTAAGAACAAACCTCCGGACCCTATCTTGTACGTAACCCGAGGACTGCCTGTATTTACTTCTTATTCTTCTCTGAGCTGGTAGGTGGAGACCTAGCTGCACCGACTCACTCCTCCCCCTCTCCTCTCCATAGACTTCTCTATGTGCTCACTGCATTGTGATCCGGAGCCATAGAAGTCTATGGAGGACATGATCTGGTCAGATCACTAACCCCATAATAGCCATCTAAATGAGCCCTAATGTAGACATTCCAAAGTAAGAAGCAGATTAGGAGGGTGATAAGAGCCAAGGTAAGTGGTGCAAGAACTCCTTTCCTCTAATAAGATATGACAATGTTTTTTGTAGTCTCTTTTATATAAAGTTTGTTGCTGACCATTTAATAATGCAGAATAGCAAAACACAAAAAAGGCATAAAATGCTGACGCACTATAATAATGAGCGTAGATGTAGAAAATGTTCTCCTTAAAGAAGTTCCTCTTATCTTGATGCATCTTGCTGTAATTATATCCTGGAATGTAGTTTGGCAGATGTCTTCTTAGATACGCATCTTAGATAATCGGAGGAACATCTAATAGACTAATCCTCACAAACATTGTGGCGTACGGCCTAATCGCTGTCACATCACTTTCCTGAACATGACTGGACAGATACATTGTTACTGGTGGCTGTAATGCTGCAGACTGGCACCAGGCAGGCGGAGAATCAGGGTAGAAATGGGGGGCTCAGGGGAACTACTACTCATACAGAGCATACATGTGACTCTTACTTACTGTGATTTTACTCGCTGAGTTTAAGGCATCAACCCAATCCTGAAGATCCTTTGGGTCACTGGCTTGAAGAAAATATCTCTGAGATAAGGCATTGATAACTGGGGGGAGAATGAAGAAAGATTAGTATAATGATGGCACATGAGAGATGATAGATATGAGATAGATAGATATGAAATAGATAGATGGGTAGAGAGATATGAGATAGATAGATAGATAGATAGATAGATAGATATGAGATAGATAGATAGATAGATATGAGAGATATGAGATAGATAGATAGATAGATAGATATGAGATAGATAGATAGATAGAGAGATATGAGATAGATAGATAGATAGATAGATAGATAGATAGATAGATAGAGAGATATGAGATAGATAGATAGATAGATAGATAGATAGAGAGAGAGAGAGATGAGATAGATAGATAGATAGATAGAGAGATATGAGATAGATAGATAGATAGATAGAGAGAGAGAGAGATGAGATAGATAGATAGATAGATAGATAGATAGAGAGAGAGAGAGAGATGAGATAGATAGATAGAGAGAGATGAGATAGATAGATAGATAGATAGAGAGAGAGAGAGAGATATGAGAGAGATAGATAGATAGAGAGAGAGAGATATGAGATAGATAGATAGAGAGAGAGATATGAGATAGATAGATAGAGAGAGAGATATGAGATAGATAGATAGAGAGAGATATGAGATAGATAGATAGAGAGAGAGATATGAGATAGATAGAGAGAGAGATAGATATATATGAGCGAGAGAGATAGATATGAGAGAGATAGATATGAGAGAGATAGATAGATAGATATGAGATAGATAGATAGATGATGATGATAGATGATTGATTACATAGAATACATAGATAAATAGATATGAATAGATATGACTGCTTCATTGCAGCCAATTGGTAAGATACAAAAAAGGTTGTGTTTTGTGTGTATTTTTTAGCTCAGTAATGTGACTGGGCAATCTTGACAGAAAAAAAACAGATGTAGATATTTTGCTAATTGATTAAACAAGAAAAACTGAATTAACACACGGTGATAAGTATTCAGCCCCTGAGGGTGCAATCACACGTTGCAGTTACAGCTGCATCGCAATCAGTTTTGAGCTGGTTTTAGGTGCAGTTATGTTAATTTACCAGGTGAAAGACATGAACTGAACAGGTGAATTTGATTTTGAAGGGAAAACCTGTTCCACAAATGTCACTTACTTGTTTGACAAATGTCTTTCACCTGTTAAATTAACAAAACTGCACCTAAAACCACCAACTGATTGTGATGCAGTTGTAACTTCAACATGTGACTGCACCCTATTTCCTTCTGATCCTCCTTGAGATGTATCCACTCCTTCATTGGTTTACAGCTGTGTTTAGTAAAACTCATAGGACTTAATTAAGAAAGGCACACACATGTCTATATAAGAACTCACAGCTCACAGTGCATGTCAGCGCACATGAGAATCATGAGGTCTAAGGAACTGCCCAAGGAGCTCAGAGACAGAATTGTTACAAGACACAGATCTGGCCAAGGTTACAAAAGAAATCCTGCAGCACTTAACGTACCGAAGAACACAGTGACCTCCATAATACTTAAATGGAAGAACTTTGGGATGACCACAACTCTTCCTCAACCTGGCTGTCCAGCCAAACCAAGAGAGAAACTGGGAGAAGAGCCTTGTGAGATAGGTAAAGAAGAACCCCAAAATCACTGTGGTTGAGCTCCAGAGATGCAGCATGGAGATGGGGGAAAGTTTCACAAAGTTACCTATCACTGCAGCCTCCACCAGTCGGGGCTTTAAGGCAGAGTCTGACACATTGAACTTTTTGGGTGTTAATTTTAAGCAGTGTGCAGAGGATCCTCAAATCCAGGGGTGAAAAACTTGTATCTTCCCAAAAAGATTCCTGGCTGCACCAGCTCCAAATCTGCTTCTACTCAACACTGAGCAAAGGGGCTGAATACTTATCACCGGGGGCTAAATACTTATCACCGGGGGCTGAATACTTATCACCGGGGGCTGAATACTTATCACCGGGGGCTGTATACTTATCACCGGGGGCTGTATACTTATCACCGGGGGCTGAATACTTATCACCGGGGGCTGAATACTTATCACCGGGGGCTGAATACTTATCAGCAGGGGCTGAATACTTATCACCAGGGGCTGAATACTTATCACCGGGGGCCGAATACTTATCACCGGGGGCTGAATACTTATCACCAGGGGCTGAATACTCATAACCAGGGGCTGAATACTTATCACCGGGGGCTGAATACTTATCACCGGGGGCTGAATACTTATCACCAGGGGCTGAATACTTATCACCGGGGGCAGAAAACCTATCACCAGGGGCTGAATACTTATCACTGGGAGCTGACTACTTATCACGGGGGCCAAATACTTATCACGGGGGCTGAGTACTTATCACAAGGAGCTGAATACTTATCACCAGGGGCTGAATACTTATCACCGGGGGCTGAATACTTATCACCGGGGGCTGAATACTTATCACCAGGGGCAGAATACTTATCACCAGGGGCTGAATTCTTATCACTGGGGGCTGAATACTTATCACCTGATTGGGGGTCGATACTTATCACCGAGGGCTGAATACTTATCACCAGGGGCTGAATACTTATCACCGGGGGCTGAATACTTATCACCGGGGACTGAATACTTACCACCGGGGGCTGAATACTTATCACCAGGAGCTGAATACTTATCACCAGGGGCTGAATACTTATCACCAGGGGCTGAATACTCATAACCAGGGGCTGAATACTTATCACCAGGGGCTGAATACTTATCACCGGGGGCTGAATACTTATCACCGGGGGCTGAATACTTATCACCAGGGGCTGAATTCTTATCACTGGGGGCTGAATACTTATCACCTGATCGGGGGCCGATACTTATCACCGAGGGCTGAATACTTATCACCAGGGGCTGAATACTTACCACCGGGGGCTGAATACTTACCACCGGGGGCTGAATACTTATCACCAGGGGCTGAATACTTATCACCAGGGGCTGAATTCTTAACACTGGGGGCTGAATACTTATCACCTGATCGGGGGCCGATACTTATCACCGAGGGGCTGAATACTTATCACCGGGGGCTGAATACTTATCACCGGGGGCTGAATACTTATCACCAGGGGCTGAATTCTTATCACTGGGGGCTGAATACTTATCACCTGATCGGGGGCCGATACTTATCACCGAGGGCTGAATACTTATCACCAGGGGCTGAATACTTACCACCGGGGGCTGAATACTAACCACCGGGGGCTGAATACTTATCACCAGGGGCTGAATACTTATCACCAGGGGCTGAATTCTTAACACTGGGGGCTGAATACTTATCACCAGGGGCTGAATACTCATAACCAGGGGCTGAATACTTATCACCGGGGGCTGAATACTTATCACCAGGGGCTGAATACTTATCACCGGGGGCTGAATACTTATCACCGGGGGCTGAATACTTATCACCAGGGGCTGAATACTTATCACAGGGGGCTGAATACTTATCACCGGGGGCTGAATACTTATCACGAGGGCTGACTACTTATCACCAGGGGCTGAATACTTATCACAGGGGGCTGAATACTTATCACCGGGAGCTGAATACTTATCACAAGGGCTGACTACTTATCACAAGGGGCTGAATACTTATCACCGGGGGCCGAATACTTATCACCAGGGGCTGAATACTTATCACCGGGGGCTGAATACTTATCACCAGGGGCTGAATACTTATCACCAGGAGCTGAATACTTATCACCAGGAGCTGAATACTCATAACCAGGGGCTGAATACTTATCACCGGGAGCCGAATACTTATCACCGGGGACTGAATACTCATAACCAGGGGCCGAATACTTATCACCGGGGGCAGAATACTTATCACCGGGGGCTGACTACTTATCACCAGGGGCTGAATACTTATCACCGGGGGCTGAATACTTATCACCGGGGGCCGAATACTTATCACTGGGAGCTGACTACTTATCACCGGGGGCCGAATACTTATCACGGGGGCTGAGTACTTATCACCAGGAGCTGAATATTTATCACCGGGGCTGAATACTTATCACCGGGGGCTGAATACTTATCACCGGGGGCTGAGTACTTATCACCAGGAGCTGAATATTTATCACCAGGGGCCGAATACTTATCACGGGGGCTGAGTACTTATCACCAGGAGCTGAATATTTATCACCGGGGGCTGAATACTTATCACCGGGGG